>NW_008355159.1:1106337-1109793 GCF_000622305.1 Nannospalax galili
TTAAAAAGAATAATTTTAATTCTACCCACGTTAGTCATGGAGATGCGAGGGGTCAGGAAAGAATCCTCAGGCACACAGCTATCAATGCTGCCAGTTGAACATGCACCGGATTATTCTAAAATGACCATGGGCTATAAAGCAGGGCATCACAACATCTGCTCTAAGTATCCAGTCTGTGTCAGGTACAGAGCTGCTCAAAATGCTGGCCCCATTCTCTTGCCCTTCCCATGGCACACCCCAGCCTGTTGAGTACAAAATGTGAGGCACTCCTCTGTAACCGTGTTCTTATTCAGTACTGTTGCCTCAGTCTTGTTCTTCCTGAACTACATTCATCTTCTTCTCCAGCCTATACTAATACCCTCTGACATACTGTCTTTCACTCAGCTCCCTCCCCTTTTAGCCATTGTTCAGCATTTTCCCACTTATTTTGACCATCAACCTCACTCCCACATGTTAAGGAGTCGGCTTTTGTGTTACTTTAGAAGTCAATTCTCCCGTGACTTAGGTTTGCAAAAGCTTTTCCTCCTCTCTTGCACCACAAAAGGTCAAGTCACCCATTCAATATGAGTATAGGTTAAAGAGCACTGTGATAGACACTGTGGATTGCCCAGCCACTGGCCATTCTTCCTCCTTCTTGCTGAGAACACACTGGGGGGGGGGGGGTTTCACGCTGAGTTTTTTTTAACCCTTCAAGAAATAGTGGTGGGCCAGCACTAGACTGAGAACTCTTTGAGACTGATTGCTGCTGGGTGAGGGAGAGTATAAATTACATACGACCACTGTATGGGCTGACTAGACTCCAGTGGACACATTTTACACTGAAGGACATTTGGGTACAAACACCTGAATGAATAGGACTCAGCATGTATGGCAGAGTGCATAGGATTCTAGGGGGGGATGGGGGGCATGGTTTGGGGAGGGGATCTGGATTTGAGTAAGAAATGTTGTATGAAATTTAAAAAGCTCAATAAAAAATATTTTTAAAAGCCAGGTTCTTCAGAGCAGGCTAAACCTCTTCCCAGAACAGGGAGGCCATACTTTACGCTTAAAACAAATGAGATACTAGCCTTTTCCTTAGAAATTCTTAATATAGATATTGTCAGGTCAGGTGATTCTGGCCCCTGGAGCTTAGGGAGTGAATGTCCAAGGGAGGAATTGGGGAATATCTGGCTCAATCATGAAAAAGCTTCTTTTTCCTTCTGCCTCTGTATATTACCACCTATGTGTAACACTCCAAATCAATGTAATCATACTGGAACCACAAAGGAAACACAAAAAAGATTAGAGAAGCAGAATTACATTCATCATGTTGTTGATCCACTTCATCCTACAGCCAGCATTCCTAATTGTTTAAACTCATTATACATACACATATATATAATTTTTATAGAATGTGCTATTCTTTTTTTAATTTTTTTTTAAAATTTAATAACCACACGATTAGAAGAGGCATTTCAGTACAGCTTTAACATATTCAGTAACACATTCCAGAGCAAGGATACAGCTCTTTCAAAGGTGGCTGTAAATTTTTAGGTTCGCAGTTGAATTAATACAGTCATACAATATTGAACTCAGTATAAACCCTGTAAGACATAAAATTGAATGAATTTATACCCTTTAAAGACCTCCATTTCATTTTAAAATATGCTGTTTCCTACATTTTAAATGCTACTAACATGTTTGCACATGACTCTTTAATCTCTATGTATCTGATTATTACTAGTCACAGTCAGTTATACTTGAATCCTAATACAGTCATACAATATTGAACTCAGTATAAACCCTGTAAGACATAAAATTGAATGAATTTATACCCTTTAAAGACCTCCATTTCATTTTAAAATATGCTGTTTCCTACATTTTAAATGCTACTAACATGTTTGCACATGACTCTTTAATCTCTATGTATCTGATTATTACTAGTCACAGTCAGTTATACTTGAATCCTGAATCCTTGAGTATGGATATAAAGTCATCAGGTAGATTTCAATGGTAATGTTTATCACCTCTACTAATTAACATGAACTAAATTTTCATGCTTCCTGCTCAAACTTTAGAATATACTTTTTCTTGCAGAAAGACTCACTGTTTTTGCTAGTAACACTGAGAAGTTAGCGCATGCATCTCTAATCTGTATGTATCTGATTATTACTAGTCATAATCGGTTGCACTTGGACCCTTGGCACCTGTGTATGTCTATGAAGTCATCAGGAGCATTTCAATGGTAATGTTTATCACCTCTACTAATTAGCATGATGTAAATTTCCATGCTTCCTCCTCAAATATAATACATTTTTTTAAAATTTGTTGATTGTGTGTGTGTGTATCACACAGAACATCACAAACCATCTTATTCGACTATACACCCACTTCCCAGTTGGCACACTCCAATAGCCTCCCTTCCCCGACTAGAGCCCTTATACTCTGATATCCCTGCTACTGTCTGCTGTGTTGCTGACATGCCAGCAAATCCCTACTACTTGCCCTTCTGTTGAATCTAGTCAGCCTATTTGAGGTCCTTGTTTTAGGAGGGTCAGCTGTTCCTCTTCTAGCAGCAATCAGTTGTCAATACTCCTTTAGATAAGATTAAGGTCTGCTGTTCATTTTCCCAGTTCTATGCTAGGTTACTATCTGGGAGTCCCTTTGGCCACCCTGGCCAACAACTCAAAAGAAGGTATCTCCTATCTGGCATTGCTGCTTGTTATGTAGCCTTTAGATATGCATATGGACTCTTAAGAAATTATATTGACCCCTTAATCTTTGGTTATACTTTCCTTTTGGATGTTTAAGGCCATACAGTTGGCCCAGATAAACCAATGTATTTTTACACTTAAGGTCGTTTGAGGACATGTTCCTCGGGGGTCACATGGGCTTGGGAGGAGCCCCTGGCTCCTTTCTTTTACCAGTTCCGCCTAGGTGAAGATAAGTCAAAGGTCCTGCTTGACCATGGTTGGCTTCGCTTGGAAGCATGGAGGAAATGATTCCTCTGTGTTGACCCTCCTCTTTGTAGACTGGACACTGGTTCAAGTCCATCACGTGGGGTCTCCTCGGCCTCCTTGATCAAGAGGACAGGTGACCCACCTGTCAATTACAGGACATTTTGAGAGATGATCAAAGTTCCCTGGAACTAGGCAACCTAGGAGGGCGAGGAGCAAAAACTGTCCTTTATGTCCCACTTACCAAATTAGTATAGGCCTCAAAATATGTCTGTTATACACCCAAGAAGGTTAGTTCCACCAGTCTGGTACTTTTAATTACTGTGTGCCATGTAGATCAAAGCTTACCTAGACATATATTTCTTGATCTGCTATGTATAATTTGTCAGTAGGTTGTAGGAGTAATATGGTTCCCTCTGGTTTTCAAAAGTAGATAGGCATTATTTATCTCTTCCATTGTCTCACCCCTCCATCATAGTTTTCCTACTTAAGGTGCCCTATTTCCCCCCTTTCTCCCTTA
>NW_008355159.1:1110651-1111375 GCF_000622305.1 Nannospalax galili
TAAGTTCGTTATATATTCTGGATATTAAACCTCTGTCAGATGTGTCGCTGGTGAAGATTTTCTCCCATTCTGTGGATTTTCTGTTCACTTCCCTGGTTGCCTCCTTTGATGTACAGAAGATTTTTAGTTTAATGAGGTCCTACTTGTTAATTTTTACCCTTGTTTCCCGATTGATTGATGTCGGCCTTAGAAAATCCTTTCCTACACCTATATCTTGTAGGTTTTGCCAATGTTTTCTTCTAACAGTTTCAAAGCTTCAGGCTTTACATTGAGGTCTTTGATCCATTTGGAATTGACTTTTGTGCAAGGTGAAAGATATGGGTTTAATTTCATTCTTCTACGTGTGGAGATCCAGTTTTGCCAGCACCATTTGCTGAATATGCTGTCTTTCCTCCAGTAAATATTCTTGGCCCCTTTGTCAAATACCCAGTCACTGAAATTGCATTTACTCATATTTGGTCTTAAATTTTGTTCCATTGATCTAAGGGTATATTTTTGTGCCAGTACCATGTTGGTTTTATGACTATAGCTCTGTAATACAGCTTAAAATCTGGTATAGTAATCCCCCCGGCATTGCTCCTATAGCTCAGGGTTGCTTTGGCTCTCGGAGGTCTTTTGTGCTTCCAAATGAATTTTAGGATAGTTTTTTCCAATACTGTGAAAAATGTCATGGGAATTTTGATTGGCATTGCACTGAATCTATAAATGGCTTTTGGTAGGATGG
>NW_008355159.1:1112014-1113126 GCF_000622305.1 Nannospalax galili
GGTGTTTGGTCAGGTTTATTCCGAGATATTTTTATTTTCAGCTATTATGAGGGGGAGTGTTTCCATGTGCTCTTTCTCTGATTGCTTGTTATTGGTATATAGAAAGGCTACATACTTTTGTAGGTTAATTTTGTAACCTGCCACTTTACTGAACGTGTTAATAATTTCTAGGAATTTTCTGGTGGAATTTTTGGTGTCTCTTAAATATAATATTATATCATCTGCAAAAAGGATAATTTGATCTCTTTTTTTCCAATTATTACTCTTTTAATTTCCTGCTCTTGTCTTATTGCTCTTGCAAGAGTTTCAAGCACTATGTTAAGAGAAGTGGAGATAGTGGACAGCCTTGTCTGGTTCCTGATTTCAATGGGAATGCTTCCAGTTTTTCTCCATTTAGAATGATATTGGCTGTGTGTTTGTTATATGTGGCTTTAATTATGTTGAAGTATGTTCCCTCCAGTCCAATTCCCTCTAGGACTTTGAACATAAATGCATGTTGAATTTTGTCAAGGGGCTTCTCTGCATCTATTAAGATGACCGTGTGGTTCTTGTCTTTGAGCCCATTTATATGATTTATAACATTTATTGACTTACGTATATTGAACTATCCCTGCATCTCTGGGATAAAGCCGACTTGATCATGGTGGATGCTCTTTTTTGATGTGTGTCTGTATGCAGTTTGCAAATATGTTGTTGAGAATTTTTGCATCTATGTTCATTAAGGATATGGGGTCTACAGTTTTCTTTGTTGGTTGTATCTTTACTGGGCTTTGGTATTAGTGATGCTGGATTCATAGAAAGAATTTGGAAGTCCTCCCTCCATTTCTATCTTTTGGAATAAATTATGTGGTATTAGATGTAGACCTTCTCTAATGTCTGATAGGATTCTGCTGTAAATCCATCTGGTCTTTTTTGAGTGGGGAGGATTTGTATTACTGTTTCAATTTCTTTTTGTTTTATGGGTCTGTTTAAGCTGTTAATCTCTTCTTGGTTTAGCTTTGGTGGTTCCCGTGCCTTTGGATATCCGTCCCTTTCTTTTAGGTTTTCAAATTTAGTAGCATATAGGTTTTTAAAGGATTCCCTTATAATGTTCTGTATCTTTTTGGTGTCTG
>NW_008355159.1:1113472-1114669 GCF_000622305.1 Nannospalax galili
GAGGTTTTGTTTTGTTGTATTGTCCTTTTCATTTAATTCCAGGAATACTTTTATTTCTTTCTTAATTTCTCTTTTGACCTATTCATCATTCAGGAGTGTGTTGTTTAAACCCCATGTGTTCATGTGGTGATTATGGCTTCTTCCGGTGTTGATTGTAAGTTTTATTGCATTGTGGTCTCATAGAATGCATGGAATTATTTCAATCTTTTTGTATTTGTTGAGGTTTGTTTTGTGTCCCAGCACATGGTCGATTTTGGAGAAGTTTCCATGGGGTGCTGAGTAGAAAGTATGTTCTTTGGCGCTTGGGTGGAATACTCGGTAGATGTCTGTTAAGTCCATTTGATATATGGTATTGTTTAATTTAGATGTCTCTCTGTTAACTCTCTGTCCTATTGACCTATCTAATGGAGACAGTGGGGCATTGAAGTACCCTACTATTAATGAGTTGGGATTAATCTGTGTCTTAAAGTCCTGTAGTGTTATTTTTATGAAGTTGGGTGTACAAGAGTTTGGTGAATATATGTTCATGATTGTAATATCTTCTGGATTCATTGTTCCTTTGATCAGAATGAAATGGCCCTCTTTATTTCTTCTGATTAGTTTTAATTTAAAGTCTATTTTTTCAGATATTAAAATTGCTATGCTTGCCTTTTTCTAAGTACCATTTGCTTGGTATATTTTTTTCCATCCTTTCACTTTAAGATAGTGTCTGTCCTTGAAAGTGAGATGAGTTTCTTGCAGACAACAAAAAGATGGCTTTTGTTTCTTAATCCATTCACCTAGTCTGTGTCTTTTGACTGGGACATTTAGTCCGTTAGTATTTAATGTTATTAATTAAAGATGAGTATTGAATCCTGTCATTTTTATTTCTGTTTACATTCTTGATATAGCTGTGCTTTTCCACAGTTATACCTACATTGAATTTCTTTCTGCAACCCCTTGTGCATAGTCATTCCTTTCTTCAGCTCTTTGTATTGCCTCCAGAACTCTCTGAAGGGCTGGTTTTGCAAAAATAAATTCCTTCAGCCTATTTATGTCATGGGAGATTTTTCTTTCCCCCTCAACTATGATAGACAATTTGGCTGGGTAATATGGGTTGACATCTGTGGTCATTTAGAACTAGGAATACTTTGGTCCAGGCTCTTCTGGCTTTCATAGTTTGCACTGAAAAGTCAGCTGTAATCCTAATGGGTTTTC
>NW_008355159.1:1114778-1164771 GCF_000622305.1 Nannospalax galili
CTGTTTTTATATGCTTCTTGTATTTGTATGTGCATGTCTTTCTTTAATTTTGGGAAATTTTCTTCCATGATTCTGTTGAAGATCTGGTCCATGCCATTATCTTTGGATTCTTCTCCTTCCTGTATGCCTATGATTTGTAAATTTGCCCTTTTTATGGTGTCACACAATTCCTGCATATTCCATTCTTGTGATTTCTTTTGCTTGTGTGGTCTAGTTCGTCCACTTTTTCTTCCAGTCTTGATACTCTGTTTTCCATTTCATTCATCCTATTGGTGAGGCTTTCTCCCGTCATTTCTAATTGGCTTACTGAGTGTTTCACTTCCTTCTTCATTTCAGCCTGAAGAAGGAATATTCTTCAATATTTCTAACTCTTCCGAATTCATTCAGAAGTTTATCCCTATCTTCTTCAGTTCTTTGTTTTCTTTTTTTGTGTGTTCTTTAAATTCACTGAATTCTTTTATCATGTTTATAATTTTTCTTTTGAGTTCCATGTTCTGCATTATCTCCAGGGGGTTCTCACTGTACTCCTCTAAAGGACTATTGGTATTTGGTGGGGATATGTTATTTTGGTTTCTCATGTTATTATTTTTTCTCTGTGATTTTGACATGTGAATTTCTTTTGTAGTTTCTGATTTTTGTGTGAGACTCAAGTCTTCAAGTTTAGGTCTGCTTCTTTTTGTGAGTTTTATGTGCCTTTGTGGTTTCATTTTGGGCTTGAAAACCTGGTTCCTCTAAGCTTCGGATTCTCTCTTTTGATTTTATAGTGGAGTGGCCAGATTGCTTTTGTCTTCAGGAGTTCCCACAGAGGCCCAAGTCAGATGAGGATCAGATGTTCTCAGGCTTTCTCCTAAGGTTTGGATCCCTCCAGGAACGATTTTGGCTTCAGGAATTTGGGGGTTGGACTAGCCTGGGAGCAGGGCCCAGGAAAGATGCTGGTCTAGGACAGCTGGTGGCCATGCCACCCAGAGATGCAAAGGGAAGTGAGGGCAAGAAGAGGCCCTAAGGGCTCCTGGGGACTGCACTGAGGAACTGGGTTGGTCTGGATGCAAAGGATCAGGAAGAGGAAAGGTCAGCCCTGGCATCCAGGAAAGAGGCTGGGGGGTTGTGCAGACCAGCGAAGCAGAGGGAGATGAGGGTAGGGCCAGGCCCAGAGGGCTCCAGTAGACCCCAGAAGGAACTGGGTTGGTCTGGATGCAAAGGATCAGGAAGCAGTGGTGGTTCCCCTGGTGTCTGGGGCACCAAGACAAGAAATGGGACAGGTCCCAGGCTAGGAGGAGAGATGGGCAGGGGAGATGGGAGGGTGAATGAGGCTGGGGGAGTCAAGTCGTGGAGGGCATGATTGACTTACCCTGGAGAGAGGCCTGTGGGTCGTGTAGGCCCAGTGAAGCAGAGCCATATACATACATATATATACATACATATATATATGTGTGTGTGTGTATATATATATATGTATATATACACACATATGTGTGTGTATATATGTATATATATAATTTTTAATTTTATCATTTGTATGTGTGTGCACATATAATGTGTATGGACAAGCACATGTGATTGCCTGTGGGTCGTGTAGGCCCAGTGAAGCAGAGCCATATACATACATATATATACATACATATATATATGTGTGTGTGTGTATATATATATATGTATATATACACACATATGTGTGTGTATATATGTATATATATAATTTTTAATTTTATCATTTGTATGTGTGTGCACATATAATGTGTATGGACAAGCACATGTGATTGTGTGTATGTAGATGCCAGACGACAATCCTTGGTAGTCAGTTCTCTCCTTCCACCATGTAAAATGAATTTTAATTCCTTTACCCACTGAGCCATCTCACCAGTCCCCTCATATTTTCTTTTTTATTTTCATTTTTAAAATGTTTTATTTACTTTTATTGTCTTTAATTATATGAGGGATGTAGGTGTGGATATGTGCACATGAGTGTAGATGCCCTCAGAGGCCAAAACCATCAGATGACCTGGAACTAGTGTTGCAGGTGGTTGTTAGCCACCTTATGTGAATGCTGGGAACTGAACTTGGGTCCTCTGCAAGAGCAGTGCTATACTGAACTGCTGAGCCTTCTCTCTAGTCTCTTATATTTCTTGAGAGATAGTTTTGCTATGTATCCTAGGCAGGCCTTGAACTTGTGATCTTCCTCCTTCACCTACCCAAGTGCTGGGATTACAGACATGCAGACATGTACCCCCATGCCCTGCCTAAGACCCATTTTAATTGGGTCATCTGTTACTTACAACTCCAAGCACTCTTAAATGATATAACGAAGCCTGTAGGCTTTGGAATTTAAGTTTAATACCTGTGAAAGAATGCTTTCAATGTGCTAATGACCTGCTCACAAATGTTCTTAACGCCTTGTATATTTTCACTGGCCTTGGCCACCATTCTCTAGCATTAGCACTGCGGTGTATGTAATTCTCTATGAATCAGCCTACAGAGACACAGGGCACACCTAAATGAGCCCATCTGGCCTTTAATTGATGAAATCACAGAAATGTTGGGTGGAAACTGAATTTTTCCTACACTGAAGAGCAAGCTAACCAAACTAAATGTTTTTGGATATGCTCTGGATCAACCTGGAGGAGGAGGAGGAGGAGGAGGAGGAGGAAGAGTCTGTGAGTCATTTTAAACAAGACTTCCTTGAAATACACAATCCGATGGCAAGCACACTTAGGCTCAAAGGTATTCTTTTATATAAGCATGTATTCTAACTCTGATGAAAGAGCCCTTAAAATGGAATTTGGCTTCAGATCATCTGTGAATCTCATGCAACTACAAGCAACATACTGTGTCTATGGATAAATGGGAATTTCTCTGAGGAAAAGGCCTCCACCAGAGTCCAAAAGGAGCTGTGACCACCTTTCCATTTCTAAAAACAAAGTTGTGATTCACCACTTGGGCTGGTGAGATGGCTTAGCCCATGGAGGCATTTGCTGCCAAGCCTGATGAACTGAATTTAATCCCCAGGGCCCACATGGTGGAAAGAGAGGACTCCCACAAGTTGTCCTCTGACTTCCACATGTAGGCTGTGGCACATACGAACCACCCCCTACACACATGCATGCACACAAAATGAAGAAATAAAATGTAAAAGAGTCACTACTAGTGTAGTTGTTTTCAGGACCTGAATTTTATTTTTTGATACTTTATTATTTTTATTTTTTAATGTGTATAAGTGTATGTAAGTGTACCCATGTCATGCAATGCCCACGGAGGTCAGAAGAGAGCATCATCGGATCCCCTGGAACTGGAGTTACCAACAATTGTTAGCCAAACCTGAGTCCTCTGCAAGTGCAGCTAATGTGTTTAACTGCTGAGCCAGCTCTCCAGCCCCATAGAGCTTGAATTTTCTTAAAGTAGCCTGACAGAAAGTCAATGTATCTTTAATTTTTTTTAATTATCATATGAAGTGCTAGGTTTTGTTATGGCATTTTCATACATACTTTGTTCTTGTCTATCCTCCTCTCCCACTAGCCCATCCCCTTGCTCACTTCCTGCTGGTCCCTTTCCTCCCCCCAGTAGTCCACCTTCTCCTTTCATGTCACATGTATTCTGTCACCCTCTTCTCTCGCCTTCAGATCTGTTTTTTCCCTTCTCATGATCTCCTTTCTAGTTTTATGACCTAGACTCTAACACACATATATAGACAGATACATAAAAATTAAAATCTAGAGAGACCAACATTCATATCTAGTTTGTGAATTCGAAAATGTCACACAAGATGTGTCTTTGACTCTATTGGAAAAACACGCAAAGATGACTTAGGGGCTAGTTTCTGGTGCCCCATATTCTCAGGTGTTATGATAGAGAATTATAGTAATGACCTTCAATTTTTTCACACCTCTCTGTATGGATAGTCCCCTTGCATAGCCCCTTCCTTTATCAACTCTGATCTTATCATATCTTTTTCTCTGACTAATGAAGCAAATGATATTTGGAACAAGATAGAGACTTGAAAATTGTTTATTGTGACTTCCCTTAATTACTGTTCCTGAACTGCTTGCCATTGCCTCCACATGAAGATGCCTGGGCTAGCCTGATGAACAGTAAGAAGCATATGATCCAGTTGTCCCCACCATCCCAGCCTACAGCCAGTCATTCGGCAGCAGCAGAACTTCATATCCAGGCAGCAGCAGACTATGGGCGCATGAACAGATTTAGCTGAAACAATGATAGAACCAGTCAGCTGAGCCCATCCCCAACTGTCAACTCTGGAAGCAAAGGAAGTAGCCTCACATAAAGAACTAAGTTTTGGATTGTTTTGTTAATGAACACTAACCAAGGGGAGAGAATGTCTGTTCAGTCAACTATGGCTAAATATAATGGAGACATTAGGGAAGCTGTAACATCGGAGTCTAACCATAGTAGCTCTGGACCATAGGAAGTCTCTATGGCAACCTCCATGATCATGGTTATCAGGTCAGGCTGAGCAAGATGAGTGACCAGTGAACAGAGAAGAATAATTTCTACACTGATCCCACACTGGCCCTGCCCTAGTTGCAGTTATCTGGGCCCCAGATGACAAAATCTATAAGATTCTTTTTTTTAGACACCCCATCTCCCTTACCAAAGGAGGGAGGGCCTAGAAACAGAACTTAAAGGAAGTTACAAGAGTTACTCAGACCCTTATTGTCCCATGCTTAGCATAATTTGGTAAAATAAGAGCTTTAAGGGCTTAAGAGAAGAGAACACCAAAAATTGAGACTCAGGGGAGGAAAGTAATCAATAAAAAAAAAAGAAAAAAAGAGGCAACAGATATACTCAGACTTGACCACAAAGAGCAAAAGGAAAATGTATCATTGTTCATTTTCAGATGCTCACATGCCCATTAGCTCATTTTCCCTTCCTCACTAATTCTGGGCAAAATGAGATCCAACTTTGGTTGTGCCTATACAAAGTGGGAACAAGATGGGAACATGTAATATGTGAATTATTCTAAGATTATACAACTTAAGCTAGCACTTATCCTACTAAGAAAGGAAGCTTTGATGTTGATAATATTAGACAACATCTGGGGGATCTTTGGGGGATCCTGCCACATGCTATTCTATGTGCTTTACATGGTTAATTTTGCACTCATAACAGCCAGGTATGATTACTATAATCACTCCCAACTTATAGAGATGAAACAAAAACAGAGAGAGGCTATGCAACTTGCCCAAGATAACAGCTAGTAAGGGATGAAGCAAGGACATGACGTCATGATGTCTGGCTCCAGAAGCTATGCTCTTAGGAACTACACTATAATCTCTACCAACATGGAGCCAGATGTCAACCCCACCACTGCTGCCTCTCTAAGTGCTCTCAAGTAGTCTAGGGATAGGCTCATGCTACCAGGCCAGATCTTGGATAAGGACTGACCACAGTACAAAGGTAGAAAACCCATAACAGAGACTCAGGGGAACCTCTGGAAGTTTATGTGAAAGCACTGAGTCCAGTGCCAAGGTCTGACTGCCTTACACCCTTTCTAGAGTTAAGTACACCTCTGGTGTATGAGGTCTAAAGGACAGCCTAGTACACTGAACTCTGTGGTGAAGAATCAGCCATGGCTTCTTCTAATTTTGCTGTCTGGGCCTTTAGACACTAGGAAGAGACTTTGCTAGGAACTGGTTAAAGAAAGAACAGGGGGGTTTCATGGAAATAAATGAGGGTATAGAGACGAGGCTAGATAGACAGGTGAGGGGTCCTAAAGAAGGTGCTCCCTTAGGGGTATTTTTGTATTACTGACTATATAGCTTATAAAATCCACTTGGAGCCCACTGAGAGAGCCAAGTATATCCCAGGTGTACCTAACATGAGCCTGGGACTTGATTTCCTAGAACTTTCTCGTTGTTTAGACATTAGATAATAATCCCAGAAGGAGAAAGAGTGGAAGATTTCAGAAGGTTGTTTAATTCAGAAATCAGTTCAGTTTTGAAGTTCCTTCTTAAAAAATTACCTTTACCTTCCAATTTTCACTAGCTTTACTGTTTTCTGATTTCTTTTCAGTCACTAGCATATTTAAAGTACTTCAAGGCAAAACACATCAGTAAGTTTAATATGAGGATTTGATAAAAAGAAGAAAGAAAATACAAATGAAGAAAATGCTTTAATACTGGTGTCAATGCCCGTTTTTGTGATATGAATCCAACTGAAATAAGGAAACTGGCTTTGGAGAGCTAGGGAAACCGCTTTGTGTGGGAAGTCTCTGGATCTCCTTCTCCCTCGGAGAGTTGCGGCATCAAATCATCTGCTCCCACTTCACATATAACAGAAGAAAAGGAATATGAAGTCCTTGATTTCTCTTTTCTGTGGTTTGAAGTGTTTCTAGGGAATGCTAACACTCTCTCAAAAGAACCCTAAGGTGTGTATTTAAATTTCTGAGATGGAAGTTAAAGGTAAGGAAAGAACACAAGATTTCCAAGGGGAGAATTCCAGAAGAAGTAACCATGGAAACCATTCCAAGGCCTTCAGACTAGTGTCACATAGAGCTGAGAGACAGCAAAGCCCATTAGTGGGAAACGAAACCCAAAAGCCAAGCAGCTGAGCAAAAGAGTGAAATGAACTGAAAATAAATTAAGCAATTTTAAAGAACCAGGTGAATAAGACTCAGCAAGCAGTGAAAATCAAGACAGCCAAATGCATTTGCTTTTACAAATGGAAGATACAAACACAGGTATGCCTTTAGTAGTCTTTCTTCTTATGAACCGTATTCCAATCACACATATAACTATAGGCTCTCCAAAAAGACTGGCACCAGATTTCAAACTGTATTCATTCTTATGTATTTATTCATCAGTTTACTCTTTCATTCAACAGCTGTTATAAGGCCTCTGATGCCACATTTATTCATTCATTCATTCAATATTTATTGAGTATTTACCATGTGCCAGATACTCTCCTACATACTGGAGATATTGCAATAAGAAAGATAGTATATTACTTACCTTTACACAGCATCCTGTCTAGCTTGTGCTCTACTAAGCAATATGGAGGATTCGGAGAAGTAAAAACTGGGTTTTCTAACCTCAGTGAAGCACAGCATCCATAGGAGGATAAAACATATGCATAGCAAGAAGTAAATACTTATTCAAGTCCTGTGTCAGAATTCCAGGTAAGATAATACAAGCAATGTCACATGTTCCTATTTTATCACTGGGCAAGCTCACTCTCAACCTCATCTCTAGTCCTTTAACTCATTAGCAAGTTCCTTTCTGAGGGGAATCCTTAAAGAAGTGAGTATCTTGAAATAAATCCACCTAATGGCTGTCTGCATTTGACTCACCCCTTAACCTATCCCTCCAAGGACACATTTGGTTTTAGGTGAATTTCAAAGTCTCATCAAAGGAATTAGGTAAGGTAAAAAGAAAAATAATTTTCAGCCGAATTACTTAGTGGTCACCATGAATGGGTGGTCCACTTGGAAACATGTTCTGGGCCAAGTCTCAGTATCTACGTACTATCAAAGACACCCTTGCTCTCCCCTTTAGGGTTGAACCAATACTGAATAGCTCTACAGAATTTATCATAAAACTATAAGCTTCTGCCTTCCAGAAGGCCAGGAAACTATATGGGTAGAAAAAAGAAAAAAAAATGAATGACTATCATCCTTGAGCATAGATCTTGCATTAATAACCATGGGAAAAGGGGGGACGGGACAGAGTCACACCTGGGTCAAAGGTAATCATGAAATCCATCATCTTGTATGCTAACTTTAAAAGTTAATTTAAAAATACTTGATCCAGGTATGGTGACAAATGCCTTTAATCCTAGCACCTGGAGGGCAGAGGCAGACAGATCTCCATGAGATCCAGGCCAATCTAGTCTAAATAGTGAGTTCCAGACCACCTATGGCTACAGGGAAAGCCAGTATCAAAAAAAAAGTGAGGGGAGCTCAGTGGTTAGGAGCACTGGGGGCTCATACAGATGACCTGGGTTCAGTTCCCAGCACCCACATGGTGTCTAACAACCATCCGTAATTCCAGTTCCAGGGGATTCAAGCCCCTCTTCTTCTAAGAATGAAGACTCTAAGTCCATGTCAGTTAAACTCCTCAGTGAATCAAAATCATTTTCACTTTATTGAGTTGTGATGGTACTTGCATGATGAGCTTCTCCTTTCACAGCCTTTTCTAATTAGCAAGGAAAGAAAAGGAATTTTCAACATTTCTTGTTTGCTTTCCTCTAAGGCACAGATTGTGTATCATAATTAGCTACTTATCATTTTCAGGTTGTTTTCCTTATTTTAATTGATAAGGGGAAGGCAAAAAACATATTCTTCATTTTTAGCCCAGGCTCACAACTTTATACTTGGCCTAATTCTTATCACTCCAAAGCTTAATAACTTAATAGTCACTTACTAGTCCATGATTCTATGACTTAGCAAATTGGTGTGGAATCAGCTAGGTGGTTGGACCTTCTGGTAGGCTTACCTGAAATTGTGCAGAGAGCTACAGTCAGTGAGAGGACTTTAAGTTTGTCTGAAGCACCCTCTATCACATGCGTGGTAGGTTGGTGATAGCTGTCAGGTGGTACTGCACAGTGGTTAGGAAAATGTAGGTAATTAGGCCTCACATCATCTTAGGTGAACCCAAGGTTATTAACATGAAAGGACTCTCATGGTTGTCAAAAGCATCAAGAGAGGTGAATCCTGTGTAAAACCTCTTCTTAAATTTCCACTCCCATGTTTTTAAATACTCCATCTATTAAAACAAGTCACACGGTCAAGCCCAGTTTCAAGGAGATAGTGAAAAAGATACTGTATCTTGATGGAAGATGTTACAAAGGGATTTGCATATAGGAAATGCATTTGTAAACAAATGGCCTGTGGATGAACTCTTGCATCTGATATTTCATATCTCAAGCTGTTCCACCAATAAAATAAAATTGTTTAGAGGAAACAGTAGAGAAGATGTGAAGTGTGTCAAATTGCTGGAGAATACTGTTTCAGTTACACTTTCATACTGCTACATGGTTTTCATACTGCTACATGGAACAACAAAAATTACACAATTACACACGTACTTTTAATATATATGTATGTATATATACAAATTATGTATAGACACATACATACTATGTTCCTTTGGTAACTAGACATGCTAGTACAGGGCCTAGATTCTTTTTCCAAAACAATATTGATTATATTTGAATGAATGAATAATCTCAATTTTGACTTTTACATATGATAGAGAATTTTCACACCAATTTGTAAACTGGCCCCCGTAATGTCCAATAACAGACACATACTCATATTTTCAAGCTAAACAAGTATTTACAAGTGATAAAAATCTTCTTTTCACTTTCTTACTTTTACAACAGTATATGTATCTACTACAGTGGATCTTTTTTTTTTTTTTTTTGGTGTTTTTGAGACAGGGTCTCCCTGTAGCCCCAGCTGTCCTGGAACTCACTATGTAGACCAGGCTGGCCTTGAACTCACAGAGATCCGCCTGCCTTTGCCTCCCAAGTGCTGGGATTAAAGGTGTGCACCACCATGCGTGGATCATTTTATGTAAGGAGCATATGCCGGTGATTACAAAAACAATGGTATTGGTCAGGAAAGCATTGCATATTTTTTCTAGGTAGGAATATTGTACAGAGCATGTATTTTATTTTTTAATCTCACCTATTATTTTTGTTCTTTTATGTGTATAAATGTTTTGTCTGCATGTACGTAAGTGCAACACGTGTGGGCAATACCCATGAAGAGGCTAGAAGAGGGTGTCAGATCCCCTAGAACTGGAGTTATAGATGGTTGTTAGCTGCCATGTGGGTGATGAGAATCAAACCCAGGTCCTCTGGAAGAACAGTAAGTGTTCGTAATTGCTGAGCCATGCGCTTCAGCCCCCAGAGCATATATTTTAAAATATATTCAATGTACAGGGACATAAAAAAATGGTAGTCGAGCCAGGCAGGGTGGCACATGCCTTTAATCCCAGCACTCCGGAGGCAGAGGCAGGTGGATCTGTGAGTTTAAGGCCAGCCTGGTCTACATAGTGAGTTCCAGGACAGCTGGGGCTACAGGAAGACCCTGTCTCAAAAAGACAAAAAAAAAGGTGGTAGTTGAATATGTATTCCATCTGTTCAGTCAATTTCATAATGAAAAGCAAACAAACGAAGTGATTTCAAAAACACTATATCAGTCACAGTTTGGTCAGAAGCTTGGTAATTACTCTAGACATGTCAAGAAAAGAAAAGTTTTGATTCAGAAAATGAGATACTTACACTGCCATTAGAAAAGCTTCGGAAATGAAGGTCAAGAGAAGCTGTGTGTAGCTTTTAAGTAATCAGGAAGTTGCAGTGATTGTAGGAAGAATCTTCTTCCATTAATGGTCTCAACTGCCTGCAACAGAAAAACAGAGGACTTACAAGAGGATGTGTACACAGGGCAGAAAAACTTCACATCTATTGTCTGAAGAAGCCTGCTCACCTTCTGAGTTTTGCTATTATAATGGTTTCTGATTCTCTTCTGACTTCCACACCTTAAGAGAGAGCTTCTCCCTGATGGATTCTATCCTAGAAGCCTGCTGGCAAGGACTTCTTGGAATGTAGTTCCTTGGTTCCTAGCCCCTCAGAAGCTGGGAGACCATGTAAAGAAAGGAGGTTGGGTGCTTGTTTGCAAAATAAAACTATTCAGCTCAGATACCAACCCCCCCAATTTCTCTTAACTTCACAATATCCACTGTTCTTTCTTTAGACTGTGACCTAGCATTGTACAAATAAATCTTTAACAAAATACAATTATCACTAGTTCTGCGCTTTTTTTCTTACATGAATTTATTGTCATATCCACATAACTATTAAGACTATAAATTAATAATTTTCATGACAATAATATATTTCTGTTATTTGATATATTTAAGTACCCCTGGGTTCTCATGCAAGTAGGTTTCTAATATATTTTTCTTCTGTTATAAAAATATTTTCTATAAATAGCTACTTTTTCTCCCTTTTAAGTGAATTTTTAAGTGTTATTTCCCCAAATGAATTAATGGGTCAACATGCATAATCAGTTCCTTAAAAATTATTGTCTTGTTAAAGCTAATAGTAAATTGTACTAATAAACATTATGCAGTGTAATCTTACACCATATGGCATTAATCAGTCTGTGACTATGTTACTAGCTTTTGCTTTCCTCTGGATATATGAGGGATTAAAACTACAGCTTCACACTAAGACATCTGTCTTCAAAACAATTTAAATCACAAAGCAATATTATACTTTTTTTTTTGCTTTCTTGCCCTTCTTTCCTAAGTTTTATAATCCCATTCTCTGAATTTTTGGCTAATTCCTCCTCCAAAAAGTTCATCTGTATAACTTTTTATTACATCACCCTTCCTTCCATAACATATCCAGTATAACCCCATGTTGAACTCCATATTACAGAAAATGAAGGGTCCCTGGACAGCATAGGCCACATCCCCAGAGTTTTCAAGAGGCAAATACTGCTGGTTTTCCAAAAAGGGCCCAACCTTCCATGTACCAAGACGTCTGGTCAGAGTAGTTAGGTCACCAACACATCTCAATTTCTACATGAAGCTCTTTCCCTCAGTTCTTGATGTTTTCAACCATTGCTTTCTCTTAGTACCCTCAGAAAACCAAACCTGTGGCTGTGATGTGGAGCTGTGCTTGAAAGCCACCTCCCCCAAGAGGCCACTATGAGTTTTCAAATAAAAAGCTTCTCATGGGCCTTGGGATGTAGCTCAGTTGGTGGATTTGGTAGAGTGGTCACCTAGTATACATAAACCCAGCATGGTGGTGCACACCCAAAATCTCAGCACTCAAGAGGTAGTTCAAAGTCATTCTAAGCTACTTAGGGAGTTTGAGGCCAGCCCGGGATGCATGAGACGCTTTCTCAAAAAGTAAAGTAAAATAAAAACAAGTGAAGCATCTGAGTGCAAGACTGTCATGATATTTCTACTAGTTTTCACGTACTTTTAACATTTTTCTAACCGGGAAGTGATTCGTGCTCGTTGAAAAGTTGAGAAATATGGAAAAGATTAAAGAAAAAAATCATTCTTAATCCTACAATACTCCAAGATAATCATTGCCAACATTTTCTTGCGTTATCCCTTGGACTTTTCAATGATGTCTTAACATAACTGAGTGTGCATATCACAGACACAGCTCTTTTACTAAATATTTTATCATGAGCATATTTTCATGTCACTAGTTTTTTGATGTCTAATTTCAACAGGAACATAAATTCCATTGTGCAAATGTACTATGATTAACTAATTCGCAGTTGTTTGATATTTGAGTTGTTTCCATTTTATACTATTGTACGTCATGTTATGATAAGCATCCTTAATAATAAAGTTTTATCTACATGTCTGATCATTTCCTTAAGACAGATTTCCAGAAGTGAGAGTGCTGGAGTGAATTAACATTGTTTTCATTTAGGAATCACAAAAAAGTCAAGATTTTTTTTCCCAGTAATAATGAAACCAAATATATAAGCACACTTTTGCATGGACTTTAAGAGAAATCAATGTGTGGATTTTCTATAGGTTCAAGGGTTCTTAGAATAGTATTTTTAAATCATGGAATCAAGGGATATTGGCATTTTATAGGTATTAATTTTTCCAGAATAATGTATGTTTCATTTATGAGGCAGATAGTGCATTCATCTTTTAGAACTGTTATTTATGTTTTATTGCCTCTGTTAGATTGTGAGCTCGTTGAGGGAAAGGCCATTTTTTACTTGACTCAGAATTTTCAAAAAGACTGAGCAAAGTACTTAACATATAATCAATGCTCTACAAAGGTCCATTAAATCAATAACTCAGTACCACAGACAGCACGCCCAAGGAAAAGAAAGTGAAGTTTGTCTAGAAAGTGACACGAGATGTTTTATACTCATGATGGATGGAACCAAGAGATGGTCACAGGAGCCATTACCAAGGCTGATGATCAAAATGAGGCATGCCAGCTGGGGGTAGCGGCACATGCCTTTAATCCCAGCACAAGGGAGGCAGAGGCAGGCAGATCTCTGTGAGATTGAGGCCAGCCTAGTGTACATTGTGAGTTCCAGGTCAGCTGTGACCCTGTCTCAAAAACAAACAGAGACACACCACCTTGGATAGCTAAAAAGAACAATGATACAAATATATCTTCAGTTCCAGTGTAACTGCTACATTTTCTGCAGTGTGGAGGGTGGTTGTTGCCCGTCTCTGGGGCAGTGAAGGATCTTTGCACCACAATTGATCATCAACTATTCGTCAATATAGTATTTAAAAGATTCACAATGGAGGCTGGAGAAATGGCTCAGTGGTTAAGAGCACGGACTGCTCTTGCAGAGGACCCGGGTTCAATTCCCAGCACTCATATGGCGGCTATGAACCGTCCTTGACTCCAGTTCCAGGGGAATCTGACGCCCTCTTCTAACCTCCGTGGCATTGCACGACATACATGAACTTACACACATGCAGGCAATACACTTTTTACACATAAAATAAAAATAATAAATAAAATATTAAACAAAGAATCACAATGACTTATTTATTCTGTGAGTAAAATAATATGTACAGCCTATTACCCCTCTCCCCACACAGTTAACTTCTTGCATAACATACATTATTCCAATCAATTTGGAAGAGAACATACATGTTGTGGCAGCTATCTGCTGTAGCCTACCTAATAGCCATCTTCCCCTTCTTTGTGTGAACAGATGCTCATTTGGCTAGGGTTGGCAATGTGCCCAGCCTCAGCAGGGGATTATGATTGATGCAAAACCAATCAAGACATCTCAATTCCCCCTTTTCAGGTACAGATGTACGTCACATAATGGCTACTCAGTTAATGGCTTTTTGTCAATAATGACTCTGGAAAAGTTGTATCAATTTTGAATAGACTCCCTCTTCCTCCCAATCTATTGACTTTCTCATTCTCCAAACACACTAAACAAATATACTGTAAGAAGTGGTATGACATCATTTCAGTTTCAGACAAGTCTCGCTCACCAATTTCACTCGACATTCATTTACTTGTCAGAGCATGTCATATGGAAAAAATTTGAACTGAGCATCATGTTTGAATGCGCCCAAACGTTCTGCTTTGCATATAGAGCCAAAGGAGAGGGATGGAGCAGTACCATTTGCATTCCCTTAGGCTTTACACATGTACAATTTCACTTGTGTCAAAAGCACTCTCATGTGTACCTTTCATTTTACCATGAAAGTAATTTCCAGATTATTTAAGTGCAACTAGAGTACAAAAATATCTGTGAGCCCCTCCTCCCCCAAACTGAAAAACTGACAAATAGTGTGAACCAAAGAATTCATCTTCTAAAAAAATGACCCTGTTACCCTTTCTTTCACCATCACTATCAATGCTATTTTTCACATGATAGTACATTTTGTATACAGACTGTATATATTTACTTTCCATCTGTCCCTAATTTCTTATACATAAAATTATCTTTACCATTGACTTGATATAGTTCCTTATCTGTGAAAACCATTTGGATATCTTGCATAGGGACAGAATTCATTATGTTTCCTCATTAAAATTAATGGAATTTTAAAAGATTAACAGCATTCTACTTCGTGGCAAGGTTTCCTAAGTATAAATTAAGGTAAGGCAGGCATGGTGGTATATACCTGTAAACCCAACACTGAGAAGGCAGGCAGAGACAAGAGAATTGCCATGAGTTTGAGACCAGCCTGGGTAAGTTGCTGGGCTTGGACTACATAATAAGACCCTTTCTCAAAAACCTCAAATAAGCTGTGCATAGTGGCATGTGCTTGTAATTCTAACACTTGGGATGTTGAGACAGGAGGACCACAAACTCCAGACCAGCCTCAGCTACACTGCAAGTTCAAGGCCAGCCCGGGCTGCATGAGACCTTCGAAAAAACTGATAATAGTAACAATAATGACGGTGGTGATGGCGGGGCAAACAGACCAGTGGATAAAGCACTCCTCCAGTAAGGACATGAATTTGGATTCCCCTGAGCCCTTGTAAAAGTCTGGTGGCAAAGTAGTCTGTCTATAATCCCAGCATTCAGGAAGCAGAAACAGGGTACCCCTAGGGAAGCTGGCTAGCTAAACTAGTCAAATTAGCAAGATCTGGGTTCAGCAAGATACCCTGACTCAGTGAAGTGGAAAATGATGGAGGAAGAAATCCAACTTCAACCTCTGGTCTCCACATATACGCATGCCAAAAGTACACATATTCCTGCAGAGACAATGCATCCACACACATGTGAGCATGAATGTACACGCACATACACATTCAAGAAGAGGAGGAGGAGAAAGACATACACATGGACTTGCTTCTTCCCCTGCCCAGCCCCTGCCCTTTATTTTAATGATGGAATGAGAGATGTATCTGGACAAATAGAGGTAAAGTCTTCTAGGTGCTTTTGGAAATAATTATTCTCTAAATACAAGAATACTTTTCTCACTTCCTTGTTTTCCTAGCCTCTATTTATAGTATTTTAAAGATTGGTTTGCATAAAGCCATGGCAACCATCCTCTACACTTAAGAAAGAAAATGTCAGGAGAATTACACCATGTCAACCAAGTCCCCTCACCTGGTATAGTTAAAAAAATAATCCCAGAATTTCTGTCCTGTCCTCTTGTTACATAATATTTTTATTTAATACAGTGTTATGTTTCTCAAAACATGAACCAAAACATTCCTAAATGATCCCCCCTTTGCTGCTGACTTATTAAAAGCAGAAAGATGGGACTTATGAGATGGCTCAGTGGTTAAGAGCACTGGCTGCTCTTGTAGAGGACCGGGGTTCAATTCCCAGAACCTACACGGCAGCTAACAACAGTCTGTAACTCCAGTTCCAGGGGAATTTGACCTCTTCTGACCTCCACAGCATTGCATGACATAAGTGAACTTACACACATGCAGGCAGTACACTTATACACACAAAATAAAAATAATAAATAATTTTATAAAGCAGAAAGACATTAAATAACAGTAACAATGCCTTACACTTTGCCCTGGGATTGTTAACATCTAAGTAGTCTCATGTTTCTGGTCCCACAGGTCTTGATATCTTTTGTATTATCTCTTCTCCCACGATCATTTTTGAATATCTGCTCTGGCCTAACTTGTATTTAAACCCTCTCTCTCATGCTAATTCCTTGAAGACATTCATACATGTGTGCATGTAGTAAAGCTCACTTTACTTAAGTTCACTTAAGGTTTGAATTTATACTACGGCAAAGCCAAACACCTTAAATATGAATCACAGCCCTTTTATCTTTATAAAATACATAGGTCACCCCTCCATGTTTTTCTTCTGAGACAGGGTCTCATATAGCCCAGGATGGCTTCAGACTTACTATGTACCCAAGAATGACCTTCAACTTCTGATCCTCCTGCCTCTGCCTCCCAAGTGTTGGGATTACATGTGTGCAGTGCCATACCCAGTTTACACAATGCTTGGGGATTGAACTTCTAAAGCTTCTTGATTAGTTTGTCAATAGTCATTTCAGGGTTCTGCTGAAAATCTCATTCCTCTCACAATTTTACACAGTGTCTATTAGCCAACTGCATCTCTGCCTAAGACAGCAGTCAGCTCCACATATCATTAGTCTATGTTTGTTACAAAGTGGACCAAATACTGTGTTGGCTGAGCTTTAGAAATATCCATCCTTGCCTTCCTTCACTCCACAATCCCCATGATAAAAAGAAAGCATAAATTTAGTTCCCCATTGCTCTGAATTATGCCACCACTTTGGAAGGAAGGCCTGAGTACAGTCAGTGTGGGCATTAAATAATTTTTCTTAGTTTCAAAATATTATAGGTTGGAAAGGAATTGTGAGTGTGTATTGGAAAGATCAGAGAATTGGAACTTGAAATATGGTGATTTTGTTTTTTAAAGATTTACGATTCTTTAAAAAAAAACTATTTATTGTATATGTATGAGTGTTTTGCCTGCATGTATCCAAGTGCATCCGTGTCATTCAATGCCTGCAGAGGGCAGAAGACGGCGTTGGATCCCCTTATAACTGGAGTTACAGGTGGTTGTTAGCCTACATGTGGGCACTGGGAACTGAACCCAGGTGTTCTGCAAGAGCATAAATGTTCTTAACTTCTGAGCCATCTCCCCAGCCCCAAGATGGAGATTTTTCTATCTAACTGAACTCTACTGTTTGCAAGTACCTCAGGATCCCAGTGTCCTCACAGACAGAAATACAGAGAGAGAATGCACAAAAGAATACTGGAGTCTCCATCCAGTTCTAGTGGTTTTTAGATAGGATCTGAAAAGCCAAATGGCATAATATTTAGCTTACTATATGTGACTATTCTTTCTAGTTTCCTTCTGGGTTAATTGCATATTTGAAATTTTGTTCAGCTCTTCCATTCTTCCAAGTTGCACATATCTTAGTATTGACACTGCAAGAAAAAAAAAACCCAGAAAAATGAAATTCAAACAGGATAAACAGATAACATTTAAACATGTAGAAGAAAATATGTGCACATGGATATTTATTGAAGCTTTTTAATAGTAACAGGATGGAAACCACCTACATATCTGTCACTGAAGTTCATTGTACCAAGTTATACAATGGTCCTAATATAGAATACTAGGCAACCATTAAAAAGAAATAAATATGGCCAGGCCTGTATTCCCAGTACTTGGGAGCCTAAGGCTGGAGGATAACATGTTCAAAGCCAGGCTGGGCATGTGATCCTGTTTCAAAAAATAAACATAATGAAACAGATCTTTATATCCTGATTAAAATGTGCATCTATAGTTTTGGAGCACTTTTATTACTATATGTGTATAAATATATACACCCATATATACACCCTAAAACATATATTTGGGTATGTCTAAGTGCATACATATCTGTGCAGTTATGATAATTGTGTGTTTTTCTGTAGATAGAAAAGCATGTGTATGAGGGGCTAAATATGATTAAGATGTACTGTATAAAATCCACAAAAATTCAATAAATTTTAAATTCAATTTTAAATTTTAAATTCAATTTTAAAAAATAGTAAGTTTGAATGCTAGAGAGATGGCTCAGCAGTTAAAAGCACTTGCCCTTCCACAGAACCTAGGTTTGGTTCCCAGACCCACATGGCAGGTAACAACTGAAAAATATATCTCCAGGAAAATGCACAAAAGACCAACAGCAGTAATTGTCATCTAACATGGAAAACAAAGATCTGGAAAGAAAGTTTAAAGGAAAATTTACCCTGTATCATTTACTTATTTATATCTTCAATTTTGTATTATACATATGCATTGTCTATTTTGTTTGTTTGTTTGTGTTATGCAGTGCTTGGGATCAAACTCAGCACCTTGTACATTCTAGGCAAAGCACTCTACCAACTGAGCTACACCCCCCCAACCATGCCCACATTGTCCATTCAAATATAAAATAAATGGAGTTTTTAAAACTCCAAAATCTTTTTAATAATAAATATCCTATTGCTGAAGACACCACACACTCTGTTCATAAGAAAGAAATCAAGCTGCAATTGAGCTGAAACCTTGCTCTCTTCTAGCCATCTCTCATATTGCTGGAAGGTGCTCTTCAGGCTGCTGAGGGAGAATTGTCATCAAAGGTCTCACTCAACTGTTCATCCTGCATGCAACAACATCCAATGACCAAGCAAGATGTACCCACTGGTACAATAGTTTCAAGTCTATTATAGTGGCAACCAACCACTTTCTTTTTTTTTTTCTTTTAAATTGTTTTGATATTGTGTGTGTGTGTGTGTGTGTGTGTGTGTGTGTGTGTGTGTGTTGTATATATACATGTGCGTGCAGATGCTTGCTCCAATGCATGCATGTGTGGAGGCCAGATGAGGACATTGTCTTGCTCTATCATTCTCCCCCTTATTCCCCTGAGGCAGGGTCTCTCACTGAACCTGAAACTAAGCTAGGAGCTCTCAAGCTACAGTGATCCATCTGTCTCTGCCTCCCTTGGAGCTGGGGTTAGAGCAGCCATGCTTGGTTTCTTATGTGGATACAGGGGATTCAAACTCATTTCTTCATGCCTCTGTAGCAAATGTTCTGTGTGTGTGTGTGTGTGTGTGTGTGTGTGTTGTATATATACATGTGCGTGCAGATGCTTGCTCCAATGCATGCATGTGTGGAGGCCAGATGAGGACATTGTCTTGCTCTATCATTCTCCCCCTTATTCCCCTGAGGCAGGGTCTCTCACTGAACCTGAAACTAAGCTAGGAGCTCTCAAGCTACAGTGATCCATCTGTCTCTGCCTCCCTTGGAGCTGGGGTTAGAGCAGCCATGCTTGGTTTCTTATGTGGATACAGGGGATTCAAACTCATTTCTTCATGCCTCTGTAGCAAATGTTCTAGCCCACTGAGCTACCTCCCCAACTCCAACAACCAGTCTCTGAAAATGAGGTCCATTCGACCAAAGGGAATTCATATCTGGTATTGTAAACCAAGACAAAAGTCTTGTCGTTGAGGAGGTCATAGGTCCTAGTGGTGAGGCTACTGCTGTTGTTTTGTTAAGTGGACATTACGTAACTGCTACCCTGCCTTTTAAATAACTATGTCCATAGATTAGTGCCGCTGTCAACTCTGGTCAGAAAAGCTTCATTTTGCAGTGGACAACAGTAACTGCAGAGGCTCATAAGTGGTCAAAGTGAAGAGAGCAAGTGATAGTTGAATGCTCAGCCATAGATGGGGCATTTATATCACCTCTTCCAAGGCTCAGGAGACATTGTGGAAGGAGCAGAAAGAGCCAGAGATGACTTTGTAGATAGCAAACCACTACAAAATGTCTCTGCTTACAGTGGTTTCTGTAGTATGGTGGTTATCACGTTCACCTCACACAAAATGTCTCTGCTTACCACATTAACCAATAATTAGTTACATTCTGTTGGTGTGAGGGAAAACGGACTAATCCTGGTTACCTCAAGGCAGTAGAACCCCCCAGTTGAGCCCGAGTCAAATGGCTGAGTTGTTGCTTTGGAGTCATTTGTTATGAGGTATAAGCTAACAGGTACAGTAAGTACTTGGGCTTCTCATTTCAGTTTGGGGTTCTTGACAATAGTGCTACCATGAACTTTCTTTTTTGAGACAGGGTCTCCCTGTAGCCCAGCTGGCATGAAACTCACTGTGTAGACCAGGCTGGGCTTGAACTCACAGAGATCCGCCTCACTCTGCCTCCTGTGTGCTGGGATTAAAGGCATGTACCACCATGCTACCACACCTGGCTCCATGAACTTTCTTGAACATAACTTTTCCATATGTGATGCAGTTCTGTTGAGAATAGGAGTGAAAGTGTGGGTAGATCTATGTGGTTCTCAGTTTACCAAATTAGACACATTCATAGCTTCTCTTTGCTGCCTTCACTTGTAGCAAGTGCAATGGGTTCATTTTTTACAATTCAAAGACCAGTGGCAGGAAACTGGTTCATGATTGTTTTTCAGAGATGGGCTAGGAGCTCAAATTTCTGGTGCCATATCTGTCATCTCTCCCACAATAAAGACATCCTCTTCCCTTTTAAAAAAATGCTTTTTGCTTTGTCTTCACAAAGATCTGTTCTCAAATACTTTCACACCTAAGACGGAAATGACCAAGAACACACAATGGGAAAGTAATCTCTCAGGCATGTGAGAATATGAGAGGTATTGTGGTTTAGAAAAGAACACACTGAGATGAATAGGACAGAAGTTTTGTTGGATTATGAATCAGGACCTTAAGGCAGTACATGAGTAAGAACTGTTCTTTCTTGTGAGTTAGATTAACATATCAGGAAGAAATACACAGGTTGTTCATGTGATCCATCAACAAATAAAATTTGAGTGCCAATTGTGTAATAAGTGCTCCCCCCCTCTCTGTAGCACAGGCATGCCTGCAACTCACTGTGATTCACTATGTAGTGCAGGCTGGCCTCAAACTCCCAGCAATCCTCCTGCTTCAGTCTCCAAGTGCTGAGATTAAGGCATGAGCCACCTCATCCAACTGAGTTCTATACTTCTTGTAACTCCTTTCGACTCTGATGAAAGAGAAGGCCATGAGCTCATTCTGGGGTCAAAGGTTAAGGATTGAGCCCCCAAATCAGAAACTGACTCCACCCACTTCAGGTGCCTGTGATTCCGCCTTGGTTGTTTTCTTTTAGTATGGCTTGGTTACTTCATCAGATAAATTAAGAAATATACAGTCCTACACTTATGACGAAGTTCCTTGATAATGTCATTAAATCTAATGGATTTTTTTCCATTCACCTATTATTTCACTTCATGAATGGTTTTGACACTGAGGACTACTCATTACTTTTTAAAATACTTCCTTTGGCTTCAAGGAAATAGTCGGCTTCTTTGCCCCACCCCTCTACACACATTTTTCTGAACTCTCTGCTTTCTGTAGCAGGTTTGTTCTCCTTACCAAACTACTGGATTTTATGGATCCTCAATCCTTTGCCCTCAACTTATCCCCTATTTCTACTCTCCATAAAACAATCTCACCGCAAATGTACTGCACACATTTACATAAAGTTGGCACATAAATATCTCTCTCCATCTTAGAACTCTCTAGAGCTCCATCCATGGTCACTTTACTGCTTCTTTATGGACGACTCAAGGGCACCCAGACCAAGCAATTCTAAGCCAAATTCATAAGTGTCCGAAGAAAACTTGGTCTTTCTTCATGTTCTGCTCTGTTTCAGCGAATGACACCATTGTTCATCCTGAGGATGCAGAACTGAAGCCAGTTAGTTGCCTTTGGCATCTTTCACTTCTTTCTCATACTAAAGCCTCATGACCAGGCATTATTCAAGCCTGACTGCGTCTCTCCCTGCACCTCTTCCCCGTCCTCCATCTTCTCTCCATTTCAGCCTCATACAAGCTATCATCATTGTTCACCTCAATTACCAGTTCCTTTAGTCCATCCTCCACACCCTATAGCAAAAGTATCTCCCCAGGTGTAAATATGAGCATAGCAACAACTCACCTGCTTAAAGCCTGCATATGTTTACCCATGGCTTTAGGAACCAAGGAAAAAATATTTGACATGTCCTGAAAGATCCTATATGATCTGGTCCTTACCAGTTCTCCACCCCCTTTATGTTCCACCCTCTCTGTAATTTCTGGGCAAAAACCACACTGATCTCTTTCGGTCCTTTCAATTTGAAATGGTCTGCTAAATCCTGAGGCTTTAATACATGTCATTTTTAAAAGGTTTATTTTTTATTTTTGTTTATGTGTATGCATGTGTGTCTGTGTGAACATGTGGCATATGTGTGCAGGTGCCCACGGAGGCTAGAAAAGGGCATTTAGCCTCCTGGAGCTGGAGTTACACTGGGTTCTGGGATCCAAACTCTGGTCCTCTGCAAGAGTAATAAGCACTCTTAACCCCTGAGTCATAGCTCCAGCCTCCAGTACATGTTCTTCTTGTCACCTAAAATGCTCTTCCCTCTTGTGGTAGACAGAATAACATCCTCTCATAGGGATATACACATCTGAGTCCCCAAACCCCACAATACATTATCTTATGCAGCAAAAGACACTTTTGTAGATTTGATTGTATTTAGATGAGAAGATATTGGATTGTCTAGTGGATTTACTACATTATCAAGCATCCTTACAAGGGACAGAGAGAGTCAGGAGAATCAGGGTCAGAGATGGACATGTGATGACATCTGAGCTCAGAGAGAGTTCAAGATACTATGTCACTGACTTTCAAGATGAAGAAAGGGACCACAAGCAAAGGTGGCCTCTAGAAGCAAGGAGTTGGAAAAGTCAAGGAAGTGAATTCTCCCAGAGAATTTGCAGAAGGAATGCAGGCCTGTCAATGCCCTGATTTGAAGGCTTCTGACCTCAAGAACTATAAGCTTGCAAATCCATGTAGTTTTAAGCAACTAAATTTGTTAAAATGTGTTAGAACTCTCTAGAGCTTGATCCATGGTCACTTTACTGCTTCTTAATGGATGACTCAAGGGCACCCAGACCAAGCAATTCTAAGCCAAACTCATAAGTGTCCGAAGAAAACTTGGTCATTCTTCATGTTCTGCTCTGTTTCAGCGAATGACACCATTGTGTCAGCGGCCATAAGAAACTGATATATCTGTCTTCCCTGTCTAATTGATTCTTATCTTCCTTCAGCTCTCAGCTCCTTGTACTAACCAGGTCAGCTCAGCTAAAAGTGCCATAAAGTTAGAAACTGCATCCATTTTCCCCTATCGGTATCTTAGCATAGTTTCTGGCTTATAGTAATCCTTCATGGTAATTGAAAAGAAAGAATATCATAAGACTTTCTAAATATCTGAAAAGTGTTTTGTCATAAAATAAAGCCAAAAGTGACAGCATTGGACATTAGGGACAGTTATTAAAAATGGGTCACAACTAAACAGCCTCTAACAACCAAGTCTTCCTGGAAAAACTTTCAAATACACCTTTATTTCTTCTAAAAGTGGAAATATTTTGGTTAAAACTTCGGTTACTATGACCTTGTTCAGACCAAAATCTGGCAGTTTACACTTTACAAATAAATATTACATGTATTATTTGACTTAATTCTCAAAGAATCTGATGACAATGATACATGTGTATGGAAATGCTCTCACGAATCCCATTACTTCGTATGCAAACTTACAAATTAATAAAGATAAAGAAAGTTTTGGGGGGCTGGAGAAATGGCTCAGTGGTTCAGAGCACTGGCTGTTCTTGCAGAAGACCGGGCTTTGAATCCCAGTACCCACATGGCAGGTAACAACTGTCCATAACTCCAGTTCCAGGGGATCCGACACTCTCTTCTGTCTTCACAGGCACTGCACGACATGGGTACAATTATGTACATGCAGGCATAACACTCATACACATAAAATAAAAATAACTTTTTTAAAAAAAGAAAGTTTCTGATTGGAATTAAGATCCACTTCACAAGATTTAGCTCATATCTGGCACTCTTATTGGGGCCAAGAACCTGTAGCTAGACAGATCACAGGCTGTTGGGGAGAATCTAGTGCTATTATTCCACTAAATAGATATAATATTAAACTGACATATAATACATAGATTAGTGCACCTCTCAACTCTCACCAGAGAAGCTTTTTCTTGCAGCAGATGGTGATTAACACAAAGACCCACAACTGGTCAATGTGAAAAGAATAAGAGACTGCAGAGTACTTAGCCCTGAATGGGACAGCCATATCATACTGTCTCCTCCCAAGGCTCAGGGATCATTGCAGAACAGGAGACAGAAAGATTTTAAGAGTCAGACGTAGTGGATGACTACAAGGAAACTGTTTTGCAGACATCAGGGCTGTTGCACATATAAACTCACAGCAATGGAGACAGCATGCACAAGACCTCTGCAAATGCAAGCCAGACGAAATGTTGGCATGGAGTGGTGCAGTGGGCAAGAAACCCTGAGTCTAGCTGAGGAACTAATGGCAAATGATAGGTGCTGAGAGAGGGAGAATCGTTTTTCTTTAAGGGTGTGATGCCAGATAGATTGACCAGGCTCCAAGGGATGGCCTGACACCCAAGAGAGAGCATTTGGGGATACAAATTAGACTCGATAGGCTTTTTAAAAAAATAGAGGACATGAAGTAGGAAGGTAGTAAGGTGGGGTAGAGATGGGGCATGGGGTCTGAATATGATCAAAATATATTGTATGAAATTCTCAAAGAATCAAAAATTGTTTTGTTTTGTTTTGTTTTGCTTTTTGAGATAGGGTCTCCCTAAAGCCCCAGCTGGCCTGCATCTCACTATTTAGACAGGCTGGTCTCAATCTCACAGAGATCCACCTTACTCTGCCTCCTGTGTGCTGGGATTAAAGGTGTATACCACCGTACCCAGAAATAAAAAATATTTTAAAAAATAAATTCTATGAGGTAAGCTCAACTGAATGGCTTAGTTGTTTTGTATAAGTAAACTGATGTTCAAAGAAACTGTATGGCTTTCCCAATGAACCACAATGGCAATACACAAAGGTATACCTCAAGCTGAGCCTTTTGGCTCTAAATGCAGCACGACTTCTCTGCATTGTGCCCTGCACTATATTATACCTCAGTGGATTTAGTAGCTTTCTTCATTTCAAAATTGAGCATGCTATTAGTGGGATCTTGCCCATGCCTGTTAAGCAGTTCTTAAATAAACTGGCTAAAACCATCCTGCTATTTATCCAAAAGGCATTATGAATATTCTGGGTAATTTTGCCATTCCCCTGGCTCTACCTTTTACAGAACCAAAACAAATACTTGGATTTGATGCGTTGGATGAACAGAGACTTTGAAGGAAGTAAAGAAACTGGAAATCATTTCAGGGTGTGACTGTGAGAGCATGCAGTTGAGGGAGAGACAAAATGACAGGAGGAAAGGCAGACAAGCATGGTATGGAAATCCCTAAGAATCATGACAGAAGCAGTGTTAGAGTAACAGTGAGAGAGATCTACAGCCTTAGTGAAAGGAGGCAGTGTGACATACAATTAGCAGATGACTCTACCACAGAGGTGGGGATGAATGTTATAGTCCAATGGCCCATGATTTAAAGATGGAGAGACGTATGGTATTAGTAGGAGAAAGAAAGAATTGAATTAGAAATTGAAAACGAACAGCAGTGAAGGCGTCCATTCACCTACCAGTCAAAAGATATGAAAAAAGTAGCCAGCATCTCAGAAAGCGGCAGGAAAAGCTGTGTCCTCAGGAGAAAATCAGGGTTCAAGTAGACCCAAATAAGATGAAATGGAGCACATCCAGAGAAGAGATTTAGGCTACCTGAATGAGAATCAGAATAGGTTGGGCATTTAATGCCAGGAGAGGTAGGCGAATCTCTGTGAGTTCAAGGCCAGCCTGGTCTATATAGAGAGTTCCAGGCTAGCTGGGGCTACAGGGAGACCCTGTCTCAAAAAGCTCAAACAACAATAACAACAAAAAAGGACTGCAAAGATTATAGTAGAAACGCTAGAGCTGGGAAATGGTAGACAGTAAAGGTCAGAATGGTGATATAAAGACTAATCTTGGTTGTGGACACGAGTGGATTGAGAAGTGTCTAGAAAATTAGCAAAGTACAACTCTAGGTGTGTCTGTGGGGGCATTTCCAAAGACATTAACATTCAGATCAACAAACTAGGGAGGGAAAGACCAGCCCTGAATGGGGGCAGTGCCACCCAATAAAATGGGGACAGGAATGAACAAAAGTTTGAAAGGGGGTAAAGCTGGCCTGCCTGATCAAGCTGATTCCTCTTGAGCAAGTGTATATTTTGCTGCTGCCATATGTCACAGACATCAGGCTCCAGCTTGTTCAATCTTTGGATGTGGACTCACACTAGTGACTCTCCAGGGAACTTTCAGGCATTCAGTCTGGACTGAGACTGCATCATTGGCCTCCTTGGAGCTTGCAGCTTCTTTGAACACAGTAGGTACTGATTTCTCCACCCGCAGGTAGCCATTGTGGGACTATTCAGTCTCTGGTCACGTAATCCAGTCTAATAAATCTCTTCATAATTACATATGCATTCTATTGATTCTGCTTCTCTAGAGAATACATATATAATTACTGAGTAACTAATAAAGAGAGTTGCGTCAACTAGTCATCAAAGATTCCTCCAACAAGTCCTGTCCTCCCAGTAGGATCATCTAGAGATTGAGAGCTTGTATCTTCTCCCTTGAATCGGTATTCTATTTTGACTGATACACTATGTGTTTTCTGGGAATATTCCCTTTTGAAACTCACCCAACATGCTGTGACAGACCAACATCATACAGAATGGTCACACTGAGAACTTAAAAGTTCTGCACAACTTCCCACTGGAGCTTTCTACCAAAAGCATGCATCAATTGCCAACTATATAAATAAGTCATCTTGATCATTCTAGTCTGCTTAGGTGTTCAGGTAACTGCTGCCCGCAGCTGACATCATGAGCAAAATTCTCATCCATTTGAATTCATCAACACATTGTGAATCATGAACAATGAAATGATGCTTTAAGTCATATATATGTGGCTTGGGCACTGTAGATGACTGAAACCAGAATGTATAAAGTCATCTAAGGATGAGGTAGGTAATTTAAAAATGACCATGGTGGCTCATGCCTTTAACCCAGCACTTGGGAGGCAGAGACTGGCAGACCTCTGTGAGTTTGAGGCTATCTTGGTCTACATAATGAGTTCCAGGTCAACCAGGGCTACATGGTGAGATATTGTCTCAAAAACAAATGACCAAATATGTGTGTGTGTATGTGCGTGTATGTGTGTGTATGTGTGTATGTGTGTGTGTGTATATATATAAACATGTAACATAACAATACTAAAGAAGAGGTCATAAAATTGAGTGGTGGGCATGGAGAGAGTTGGAGGGGGAGAGAGGATAGAAATGACATAAATATAAAACTCATATATGAAATTCTCAAAAAATAATTTTAAGATAAAGACTTAATGAACTTTTTTTTTCTCTGAGCCACTGGAAGAATGGAATTGCCTTGAAGGAATATGCTTTCTCCCTATAGCCTCTGCATTGAGTCACATTACAATAATGACTTGCTTTCTGCCTCAGAAGAGAGTCTCTACCACTGGGACCTGTATATACTCGAGATGCACAGCTTCACCCCAGGATCTGTGGAGGAGGCCTCCTGATGAATTGTGATTTCAGACTTTAGAGGTGCCTTCATCTAAAAACCATCATCCTGACACTCAGAAATTAGCACTCTCTCTCATCCTTCATGCACGAATTTTCCTCCTTGAAGGAGAAGCTCTGCAGGGCTTTCAGGTTAATATGAAAGAAGCTTGAAAATGCAAATGAATTAAGTAACCATGACAACAAAGAACTGAAGAAAACAAAACAATTATGCCTATGCAAATTCCTTCCTGAACCATCAAGGTGAGAGAGAACATGGCTGTCAGCTATAATCCCTAAGGGCCAATGACAAATACAGGATGAGTTAAGGCCAGTGGCATCTGTTGGGTAGTTGTGACTGGGAGTGAGCTAAGCCCTACACAAAGTTCTGTGTCCCTGATCATAGATGTGGTATGTGCATGCGTTTCAGAGTTCACAGAAAGCCTACGTACCAGTGTTTCAGATGTAATACATTATATTTGGTCCAGGCCTTCTGACACTTTTGCTGTAATCGCACCTTAGAAAATAGCTCTACTTAAGCCCTAACTCATGAAATTTCAATTGGTATGGGATAGAGCAATGCCTCTCCAACTGTAATGTGTACATGATTCACCTAGACATGTCGTTAAAATACAGGCTCCAATTCAGTAGGTCTAGAGTGGGCCCCAGTTTCTACATTTCTAACAAGCTCCGCCATAGACTCTTAAGAAGAGAAAGTGTAATGTTAGGAGTATGCAGTTTCATTCAGACCATCTGAATCTGACTCCATATCTCACTCTGTGACTTTTGTCAAGTTATCTGGCCTTTCTGCACTTCTTTATTCATAAAACAAAGGTGATTGAAATGGCAAAGAATAGTGTCTACTTTTAAAAGTTCTCGAGTGGACTAAATAAGCTTATCCATTTAAAACTGTTTTAAACAGCACCTGACGTGTCACAAAGCACTCACTCGATATTAACTACTTAATCTTCTTCTATCTTACCTGCTAATTGAGCATTTTCTATATAGTAAGAACTGTGTAGTATGTACTTAACCTTGATCACAGATATCAATTCTCATGTATCTGAAAGAAAATTGTTTCCCCTTTTACAGTGAAAGTAAAATTAAAATTTGGTGCAGTCATAGACCTAGTGAAAGTAGCTGTCTGAGTCCAGGTCCCATATCTATGAGTACCAAAGGGGAAGAAAATACAATGAATTATAACTGCATTCCCAGGGAACTAGCACAAAAACAACACATAGTAGTTGTTCAAAAAAGCTTTGTTGGGACACTGGAGAGGACAGCTCAGCAGTTGAAAGCACTGGCTGCTTTTGCAGAGGACCAGGGTTGGGTTCCCAGCACTCACATGGTAGCTTCCAGAAGTATTGCATGATAAGGGTGCACTTACATACATGCGTACAACGAAATGGGCAAAATACTCATATGCATAAAATACAAATAAACACATTTTTAAAGCTTTGTTGAATGCGCTAATCTAATAAGCATCACTGCCCAGAATTTAGACACAAGTGAACTGAATGTCAAAAGAAATTTTAAATTGCTTCAGTTATACCACAAATGGAAAAGTTGGAATAAAAACCCAGGTGTGTTTTTTATAAAGGCCATTTTCATTGCAGGAATGATCTTAACTTTATCTACTGAGAGAGGAATGTACATAGGCTGACTGGAGAGTAAACATTTGAAAACTCTGAGCCTCAATAGGGGCTGCTTAGGTTGTGTTGATGCTTAATAGACCAACAGAAAGCAAAATCAATACATTTTCTCATGTGACACTTATTTGTGACACAAATATCTCTCTCCTCTGTCTGGGACTCTAAAGGGTATCAAGCATTTCCCATGCTTCTTTGAGGTTTTAGTTAATGGATTAATGGAAACATCTTCAATGGTCTTATGAAGCCTTTGGTAGGTACCTTAGCTTGAGCTCCCCCAAGAAGTAAGTGCAAGTGGATCATCTAAGAGATGGTGAGTGGAAAAGTGATTCAGAAAAAGAAAGGCATTCAATAAACTATGCATTATTAACCCATATGACTACAATAGGTCATTGGGAATTAATGTCATGGTAAAAATAGGGGAATGGTGAGAAGGTAGAGTTAAACAGATAATGGAAAAGGAACCAGTAGAGGCTGTTAAAAAGTGAGAGCTTTTTGGTGCTTCCTGCTATAGCAGCTCACTAAGATGGTAATTACATGGATAAAAATATTGCCGATAGCTGGACATGGTAGCACACACCTTTAATCCCAGCACTCAGGAGGCAGAAGCAGGCAGATATCTGGGAGTCTGAGGGTAGCCTGGTCTACATAGTGAGTTCAGGCCAGCTGGGGTTACAGAATGACCATCTCAAAAAATGAGAAAGAGAGAGAGGGAGGAGGAAGGGCATGCACAAAAGAGAGAGATTACCTACTTAACCAACTAAGGTTGTTAGGTAAAGAGTTTGCAAATACTATACATTTTACATAAGGTACTACAGTCATTTCTGTTGACTTGGAGGGTTGATAAATGGTACAGGTCTATATCTGTTAACCCTGAATTCATTTAAATGAATTACTGAATTTGGTTGTGGGAAAAGAACTAAGTGAATCTGCATGTGAAAGGTGAGAAGGCGGTAAGAGGAGAAGGCTCAGAGGAGGCATCCTGTGTATGTGTGTGTGATTAGATTTGTTCTTAATCCCAGAAGGGAAAAAAGCACATATATTTTTCTGTAATATCAGTGTGCTTTCCAGAGTCTGTGAGCTCATGGAAACCTTAATCTTCACCGTGTGCGTTCACAGCCATGGTTATGTTAATTAAGCCGGGGGAACTGTCTGCCAAACATGGTAAAATCAGACTTGCGTCTGAGAGATTGGGGGGATTCAAAAGCATGTGAATGCTTTGGGGTTGTTTTTGCATTCAAGGCTTAAATTTGAGGCAAACAGATCCCTGATCTTTTTTTTTTTTTTCTCACACCTGGGCCTTAGAAGCCACACACATCCCAGAGTATGGGGTGGTAGGTAACAAGATATGTTATCGCTCTGAATCTGGTCTATCATCACCAATGACTAGAGAGAAATCATTCTGAAAGGGGGTTAAAATTGTATTTGGGGTCTACAGAACCTCTGGTGTTGCTATTTTCACTTGAGTTCTTAAGCTAAGGGACTCATACCTTTGTGAACTGATATTATTGTAATTCCTTAAGAAGCCGCAACAGACATTTTTATTAGCAATTGGGGCTCTACCTCCAGAGGTGGAGCTAAAATATTAAATATGTTTTCAAGTCATCATATAACATTTATTCCAAAGACATTTAAAGAGCTTAGACTCTGAGCCCCATATGACCAACAATAACTATGAATATGGTCCAACACAAAATTGCAAACTTACATAAAATATTTTGAGATGTACTGGTGATTTCCTTTGTAACTCACTGTGCAGATCTTGAGTTTGAACTTTATACACATTGCAAAGTCAAATGTCAGGTACACCTGGTAAATTTGCTCTATGCATCTATGAAATCTTCAGTCTCTTTCCCTCTGTCCCCTTCTTCCTCCATCCCTGGTTCTCCATATAGAAATGTCTTTAAACATCTAGTGGTTTTGTATACATTTGCATAACAGCAGGCCTTGCTATAAAAATAAACCCCGAATAGATTGCTCTATTGTATATACATGTGGGCATACATGTCACATACACAGATTTATTTTTCCAAGAACAAACGTCTTAATGTTTCTTTTCCTTGAGAAAAATCACCAACTGCCAAAATCTCAAATTCCATGTAGAGCTTTGTAATAACAGAGAAATGAAGTATAGTGAAGAGACAGATATTTGTTTCAAATAGCCCTGAATCTCCAGACTTCACAAGCCAAGGAGAACTCGGCTATTCTTAGAATGGCTTTGTCCTCTACAGTTGGTGAACAATTTTTAGGGCACCAAACAGTAATTAAGTAACAAGGGTTCAGCCTTTACTTGAAGCAAAGATTGGCTATGGCCATAGGACTATTAGGAATACGAGAAGCACAGCTTTAGAATCCTATTGTCATGAGTTCAAATCTAAGTTCAGCTCCTTACGTGGGTATTTTCTAAATGTCTCTGAATCCATTTCTTCTTCTAGATGATGGAGGTATTCACCCTTCCATCACAAAGTTATTATAAAGATGAGACTGTGTCTAAGCACCTGATACAAAGTAGGTGTCAAGAATTGCAAAGGATCTAAGATTATATCCTACATGTAAACAAACAAGCGAGGCTGTCAGGTTTTCAGATGACAGCAGAACACTGGGACTCCTGGATAATAAATAAAGACCAGTTTATTACTTACAAAAATAGGACTAGCCAGATTGTTAACATTTTTTTTGCATGTTTCCTAGATCCCAATTTCCACAGGGTGATCCAAAAAGGGCCAGGTGACATTTGCACATTAGGTGGTAGGAAGCCTAGGTCTTTTTCAAAAAAAAAAAAAATGGAAGTGTTCCAGAGATTTATGTGCATGTGAGTGCAGGTGCCTGTGGAGGTCAGAAGAAGTCAGATCCCCAAGAGCTGGAGCTACAGGCAATTGTGAACCATAGGAAGTGAGTGCTAGGAACCAAACTCAGGTTCTCTGGAAGAGCAGGACACTCTCTCAATCCACTGAGCCAGCGCTCCAGCCCCAAGATGTTACTTTTGTAATAATAGATGGCAAGCCAGTTAGCCTGTTACTCTGGAGGCAGGAACTAATGTCTACCTTCCAAGTCTTTTGTTATATAAGCATCTTTGGAAAGGTAGTCCAGAATAAAGGGCATTTCAGTGCTTCTACTTACAAGGGACACAGAAACATGAGAGGCCTCTAGAAAATAATCTTTTAACAGTAAGTTCTCAGTAAACAGTAACTAACAATAGAGGTGGAAAAAGAATGCTAAAGAATGACGACCGTAGGGCTGGAGAGATGGCTCAGCAGTTAAGAGCACTGGTTGCTCTCGTAGCAGACCTAGGTTTGACTTCCAGCATCCACATGGCAGCTAACAACACCCTGTAACTCCAGTTCCAGGGAATCTAACACCCTTTTCTGGTCTCTGTGGGCATTGTACACATGGGTTCACTTCCATACATGTGGGCAAAATACTCATACACATACAATAAAACTAAACAAATAAATTTTTTAAAAAGAATAACAGACATTTGCCTGAATTTTGTGCTGACCCCATTTTGCATGTCTTCAAGAAATAAAGCTACATAAATCTTCCTTATAAGTGAGACTCAATATTATGTTGTGAAAAAAGACTTTAGAGTCCAAAAGACATTGGTTCATATGTTAACTTAGCCATTACCATCTGGAAAAACTCAGCTGTTTAAGTCCTGTGACTCTCTGTAACATATCTATAAAAAAGGTTATGATAGTGCAAGCTACTAGAACTATATTAGGATCTAACAGGTATAAATGTGCATAACACATAGACAAAAGACAATAAATGGTAACTATTGCCATTCTTAGATGAAATGGGTATTTATTGAACATCTACTATGCGTCCACCATTTATGCATTTGACGAGTGGTTATCATGCATGTACTTGGTGTCAAGGAACTGAGTTAAGCAGTGATGACACAAAGATAAGTGTAGAATGATCATCGATTTTTTTTTAAGGACAGCACAGTTCAGGGGTAGATATAACTCGATTCTTGCAACAGGAAGCAAGTGTCAAGGCAGAGGTCAGAATCAAAAGCTCTGAGAAACTCAGAGAAGAGAACACCAGCTCCAGAGGAGGCTGAGAAAGTTTCACCCAAATAGCTTTGGTTTTAACTACTTCAACTTCACCTCCAACTGAAAGAGGTAAAAAGAGACCCTGAGATGATCTGATGCTCCCATATTCCTTGAGGTTAAGAGCAGCCTCTTTCATCTGTCAACTTTTGAGAAAGAAGTATGATGGATAATCTTGATTGTCAATGAAGGAACACACCTCTGGGTGGGTGGGTGAGGGCATTTCCAGAAAGCAATTACCTGAAGGGAGAAGCTCCTCTCTCATAGTCAGCAGTCTTTTCCTAAGGGTGGCCCAGATAGAAAATGGTCCAAGGAAAGAGCAGTATTTCTCAACTTCACTTCTTGCTAGTGAGCGCATATGTCCTTATTTTTACTGTCATCCTCCACTGTCATCAGAACCAAGCTTCTTTAGCCCTTCAAGGAGGACTAAACACCAGAAAGATCTCTAGAAATCTTCCAGACCTTCAGTATCTCATGGAGACTTCTGAGGCATTCAGTTTCACAGGCTGAGCAGTGACCGGGTTCTGAATCTCTCCAATAGGCAGATAGCCACAGTTGAACTACCCAGCCCCTATCACATAAGTTCATATAATAAGTCCTCTTTTATATATTCTATTATATATTGTATATTATGTATTATTCATAGTATTCTGTCATTTCCATTCCCCTAGAGAAACTTAGTTGTCGAATACAGGAAGTGAGAAAGAAAGAAAAGAAAATGGAGGAAAGGAAAGGCATACAACTTGGAGTGAGTGTTAAGAGTGTCAGTGAAGAGAACAAGGCATAATTCCGTTCCTCTCTGAGATCTGAACAAAACTGGAAATAAAACAGCCAGCATATAATGGTCACAATATCATGCATAAAACTGATATCGAATGTCATTTAGGAACCCAGGGTCCTTCAATTGGTGGCTACACCATTGTCCTGTGGTTTTGTTCTTACCTATAATGATCTAAGGAAGAAAGAAAAGTCCCAGGGCCAGAGGCATTGTCTTTAAGGAGATGACTCAGAGGACTGAAACATTACTCAGATCACATCCCATTGAACCAGACTTGATTATGTAAGCCTCCTTAACTGCTGGGTGTTTGGGAAGTCATGTTGCTGCTAAAATTCAAGGAGTTTTGTTACTGGAAGAAGGAAATTTGAATAAACACGTAAAACTTAGCAGTCTTCATGACAGGCTGTACCAGGAAATAAAACAAAGAAAGCAGGCTTGGAGGCATATTGTTCAGAAAGTGGTTTGACAATTAACAAAAAGGCTGGCGGGCACTAGGATGAAAAAGTGAAAGTCATCCTCACAATAGAGAGATGGTTGCTCTGAAGCCACGAGAACACCAAGAACAACTCACAGACTCCTCAAAAATGTCCAAGAGAAACATCGCTGCAAACATCTGCCTTAAAGTATTGAAGCTAGACAGAAGAGTAGAGGAGAAAAGAATAGATAGAAAAGCAGTAGAGAAATGGGAGGAAATGTGATGGGGTTTATATTAAAATGTCCAATAGAAGCAAAAGAGAGACTTTAAGAAGGGAAATATATCAACATTGATTAATGCTACACAGAGAATAAAAACGGTGTTAATGAAGGTGCCATGCGATTTACTTCAAAGATGGCACCGATAACTTTCAAGAGCACTGAGTCCATAGATTCAAGAAGGAAAAACTGTATTTCAAATGATTAAAGAGCATGGGCAGTGAATATATAATGGAAACCAGCACAGGCACATTTAAAACTAATTAAATGATAAATGAAGAAGAATAGCCCAGACATACTTTGTGAGGCAGAATATAACCAGAAAGATGCTTCAGAGAAGGGAAAATAAATTAGAAAACTTGTGAGGCAAGAGTAAAGTTCCAGGGGGCAGAGTAAGGAAAAGAATTTAAGAAGACCAATTTCCTAAGTATATTGGGGCCTACAGCTGTGGATTTAAGGGAGGTATGGGGGAGCAGACCCTGGAGATGCAGAACAATCTCTCTTTGGGAGAGTACGGAAAGGGTAAGAAGGTAGATGAAGAACTCATAAAATGAGAAGACAGAGGAGAAATAGACAGAAGGGTGTCTATGATGGTTAATTTTGATTGTCAGCTTGGCAGGAATTCATATCACTGAGGAGACAACCCCTGCGTATGTCTCTGAGGGTATTTCCAGAAAGGTTCAACTGAGCAAGGAAGACCCTGCCTGGATGTGAGCGGTATCATTCCCTGGGTTGGGATCCTAGATAAAATAAAAAGGAGAAAGTGAGCTGAGCACCAGCATTCATCTTTCTCTGCTTCCTGACTGCAGATGCAATGTGAACAGCTGCCTTATACTCCTACCACCATGGCACCATAATGGACTGTAGCCTCCAAATGTCTAAAATAAATGTCTCCTATTTTAAGTTGCTCTTCTCTGACATTTTATCACAGCAAAGTGAAAACTAATATAGTGTCTAATTATTTTCTAGTTTTCTACCATAAGACAGATAATATTTTCATAAAATGACCTTAGTAATATTTCCGTTTTCAACATCATGACTCCTCCACCAACAGGTAGACTCTTTTTTCCTTCCTGCTGAAACTGAGTGGGCCTTCACGTATGTCTCAACAATTAGAATACAGCATATAATGATTTGAGGCTTTCAATATTGGGGTAGAAACTTGGCTCTTCTATCTTAGGATGTGTACCCTTGAAACTGAACCATCATACTTCGAAGAAGTCCAGGCTATATGAAGAGGTCATCTGTAAGTATTGTAGTCCACAAACTCTAGCTAATGTCACAGGCTACTGAACAAACCTTGGGATGATTCTACATTGCAACTGTCAAGTCACCAGCAATCTGAGTTTTCCAGCTGAGGTCTCATTGTATAACAGAGATAAAACTTTTCTGCTGTGCCCTGTCCAAACTCATGACCCCAGAAGTTCTGAGCACAGTAAGTGTTTATATGTCATTGAGTGTTGGAAGTAATTTTTTATATAGTGACAACAATAGTGATAGTATCAGAAGACTACAACCACAGCCTGGAGAATAGTAAAGCTTTCTTAGTGTGTGTGTGTGTGTGTGTGTGTGTGTGTGTGTGTGTGTGTGTGTTGAATTGACAGATTTTCTTTTAGAGGAAAAGGGAATGCCTTCTTGGAGTGTGCAGCAGATTGTAGAGGGAATAGATGCAATGTATTAACATCCTTGATCTGGACTCAGAGACTGTAAACATTGGATAGGCATATTATGGTAGCAGAAGGAAAGGCCCTTGCTTCTTCTGCATCTTGAACTCATTGTCTCTACAGCCATCTCCATCATTGAAGACTAGCTATGACATCTCCTGCCAATTGCATTTTCTCCTTTTTCTATCTTCTTTGTTTGGTAGTACTTGCCAGTCACCCAAGCTGAAAATTTGGAAGCATCCATTTGAAATTAGAGGCCTCCTGTTCCCCTTCATGTACCATTGTTTCAGTTAAGGCCTTAAGTACCTTCTTGCACTGTGATGAATAAACTACCTTATGAAACTGGCCACAATTTTCCCCCCTCTCTATAGCCACAAATTTGCAAAGTGACTTCACAGCTATTGCCATCAACAGATAAAATCTGTTTCCCTTCCTTTGACTCAGAGCTCAGTTTGTGACTTGTGTTGGCCAAGAGAATAACATAGAAGAAATGCTGCACTAGTTCTGCATGGAATCTTCAAGAGGTTTGGTGCATTTCTACATACTCCCTTGCCACCCTGATTAGCTGCCATACTGCACAAACCCAGGCTAATCTTCTAGAGGATGAAAGACCAAATGGAGCAGAAACAAGCCATCACATACGACATCATCATGACTGCAGAATATAGTTCAGTGGTATAGTGCTTGCATTGCATGTCCAAGGGTGCTAGAGTCCATCCATAGCACTTAGAAAAAAAAAGAATTCAACATCTGACATCATCATAGACCAGACAATCCCTAAGCTATCTGTCCACCGATTGAAAATGCATGAGTAAGCCAAGCTGAGACTGGATGAACCACACAACTGAGCCTGCCTGGAGTTTCAAAACAGAATCACATGCTGAAAAATGGCTGTTGCTTTAAGCATTACGTGTTGAGGTCGTTTGTTATGCAGCAAAAGCTAGCGTAGTATAAGACAGTGGATACCTAAACAATCACCCTATTTCCAAGGTCACCTATGTTCCTAGACAACCACCACTGTGAATGAAAGTCCCCAGAAAAATCCTGCCTCTTGGACTGAACATCCTGTAAGGCTGACCAACTGATTAGCACTTGAATGACTGTGGAGAGTTGCGGATGCTGCAGATCCAGAACCTATTTACAATTTATCTTGAACTATCTTTATCCCCTAAATAGCCATTCCTTGTCCACCTGTTTCTGACTTAACATCTTGTAACTAACAGTTAAAAAAACTTTTAGAAATGTATTAACAAAGCCCTAGCTCCCACCATCCCAAAGGCTAAGAATGCTATCAGCTAGCATCTGAGGCCTATAGCTGAGACTTCTCTTTTTGCTGTATCTGTCTACTTAATGTTTCCACCAACTTATTTGTAAAGTGTCTGATTTATGACTTTTCTTTGTTCTGTTAGTATAAAAACTTCATGAATCTGCTTCCACATTCACGCCAGAACATGGAACTTGGGGTAACCTGAATCTGTTCCTGAGCCACGGTTATTCATATTTGACTCTATAATAAACTATCTCTTATTCCCTTTGAAGTGCTTTTGTGTCAACACCACCAACACAACAATCCGTTCTACTAGACATAAAAAGTGCAATTTGAATTTTTAACATCCCTATTTACATTCTACTAACGACTTCCTATCAAGCACAAGATAAACTCAATCTTATTAGCCTTTGAAATAATTAAGAGCTCTTTCAATTTAGTCCCAAGTTTATTTCCCAGAATTCCTCACCTCCTCTCCCTCCCCATCTCTTAACATCTGGTCATGTTCCACTGTTGTCAGTTCAATGAAAACAATCCATGCTTACATTTCCCCAGAGTTTTTCTCTTAAGGATCTTTTTACTAAAAATATCCCTTCTCTCTATTCTCCATACTTAGGCACTCTCGAACTGAACACATTTCCTCTTATATAACAGATGCTCAGAATATGCTGAAACAAATGACTAAATTACATTCGACAACGATAATATGATCCAATTATAGCTGCCGTTTAAGATGTGCGTCCTATGTGTAGTCAAGTGCTGTGCAAGTGTCACAGTGACCCTCTTAGGTATCACACTATCATCGTCAGCCTCATCATTTTTATTTTTCAGATGAAGACATAGAGGCTTACAGAGATCAGATAATTTACCAAAAGTTACTCTGTTATAAAAAGTGGCAGAGCTGATGCTAAAGGCCCAGAGAATCTGCTATGCTTTCTAAAGTCAGCAGTGTCAGCAGTGTCAGCCCCACCTCTACAAGCATCTCTGTACCTGGCTCTGTTTCCTTTACTAGCTCTTCTTAAGTCATCCAATCTTGAATTTATACTTAAGTACTTCAAACTTCTCATTGGATGGCTCCTACTCACTTTCTTTGATTTAATGATTATCTCCTAAAGGAAAATTGAAAATAAACCTATGTGTATATTAAGTAGTGAAATGGTAGGCATTGAGATGGAGAAGAAGAAGAATTTCCCTTGGAAAATAAAAATTTATCTTTAATAGGCTTATAGCTGGGAAACTATGGTATGACCCATGGTCAGTTTTCTATGCCCCTCCAAATAAGAATAATTTTTGAGGGGTTGTTTTAAAAAATAATATAGCCTCTCACAAGGCCTAAAAGTATTCATGATCCGGTTCCTTATAAGATAATTTTGCTAATTGCATCCTAAGCCATTTTTTTCTTTGTGTTTTTGGGACAGGGTCTCACTATGCAGCCACAGCTGACTTGGAATTTGTAACCTCCTGCATCACCTCCTAAGTGTTAGCATTACAAGAATGCACCCACATGCCTGGCTCATCTTAAGCCATTCTTCCACTGATTTTCTTCCCTAACTTAGTTTGGATTTTCTCAGGAATAGAACCTCAGGAAAAGAGTTGAATGCAAAGCATTTATTTAAGTGATGGTTCCAGAAACACCAAGAGTGGAGAGGTGAATTGAGTCAGAGAAGGGTGGCAAAGGCAGCTAATAAAGTGGACATTGCCAAGAAAGTTATCACTCTGGGCAACTAGACATCACCTCCCTGAGGAGAAGTGGAAAATGGGGTAGAACATATACAATTGAATCACCCCACTAGAGGGATGTAGCAGCTGGGGCATTTATCCACAATGCCATCAGCCATTGGCCTTCACTGTGAGGACTTCAAATTTTGCAGCCTCCCTGTCCTCAGAGTTCCTCAAACACACTTGTACTCTCTATGCTTCCATGACCAAGTGAGGGCTCCAAGCTGTCTCTGCTGTCTTCTGCAGCATGCAAGACGATGAGACTATTGAGGCGCCTCTCTCCACAGCTGTGACCATTTCTCCTCATTAAGAGGGAGGAAGCGTGGGGCTGTTGCATGTTTCTCTGAGATGCTTGTACTAATCCTGGATATAGCTGGTGAGGTAGTCACTTACCTCGGTGCTTCATTTCTCTCAATCTGGGTAATTTCTACTTACATTATTTCTCCCCTCTTCACAGTTTCAAGGTGAGAAGGAGAAGATCGGAGAATATTTGCATTTTCTTCCTTGATATATGTCTATCTTCATCTCCCAGAACTGGAAGGCTCTCTCTTGCATGGAGGAACTTTCCCTGTTCTTACTGTATCCTTATCATCCCTACTCTCTATGGCTTTTTTTTTATGTCCAACTATCTTCATTTGGTCTGTTTGTACTGCTATAACAAAATACTATACACTGAGTTGCTTACAAGTAACATATTTCTCACAGTTTTGAAGACTGAGAAGTCCAAGATCAAGCATGGCAGATTCTGTGTCTGGTGCGGACCCACTTCCTGGTTCCTAGGTAGCACCATCTTACTGGATCCTTGCATGGTAGAAGCAGCAAAGCAGTTCTCTGAAGTCTGTTTGCAAGGGTATTATTCCAACTCATGAACATGGTAACGTCATGATCTAATCACCTCCCAGAAGTCACAGCTCTTAATATTTTCACATCGGGAGGTAAATATCAATATGAATTGTGTGTGTGTGTGTGTGTGTGTGTGTGTGTGTGTTCATGTGTGCAATTGTGTGTGGAAGCCAGAGGTTGACATCCTATGTCTTTTTCAGTCACTCTCCAAACCTGGAACTCACTGATTATGATAGCTGGATTACAAGCATGTGCCACTGTGCCTGGCTATTTTATGTAGGTGCTGGGGATATGATCTCAGATCCTCATGCTTGCACAGCAAATATTTTACCATCTGAGCCATCTTCCCAGCCCTGTGATAATTTTGATTGACAATTTGATAAATATTGGCCCCATAAAAATCCTCTAAGCTGTAAGAGTTCACCTTTGGAAATCCTAAAGAAGAAAACAAACTTTCTTTTCATTTTGCTACCCTGGCTATCAGTAGTACTGTCACATTAAAGGAGTTTTAAAATACAGTTGAAATTCAAAGTGAGCAGTGATGATTTCTTCCTCTACTATATCCTTCCTTCTCCCAGGACAGTAAGCTTCCACATCATGACAAAATCCTAATAGTAAAAGCAAGTGATGCTCTTCCCCCTTTTCCTCCTGAGTAACCTCCCACCCACCTCCTCGACCTCTCTTCCATCTCCTTCAATACAACTATCTACCAAAAGGGGAAATAGTTGTATAATATCTTAAAACACTACCCTAATATTTAATATAAACTGGAGTAAAGCCATGGGAAGTTGTGTAGTATTGGTCTCTGTTTTCAATCATGTCTAGTCCAAGAAAATGAAAATTAGTTTGCTTATAATTAAAATATTGAGTTAATTTTATTGCATTTTCCATAAATCTGAATTCAAATTAATTATTGCTATCCAGAGGGGGATTTTGAAGCCAGAGGAAGAAACCTTAAATATTACCTCCACCACACAAGGTAAAATATTTTAAAAGGTTTTTCCAGGATAGAAGAAAGATTATCAATTTAGAAAACAAAAATTCTCATCATCCATTATCAGCTGATAGACTAGAACACCTGCCAGAGGTCACACATTTCTCTTAATGACAATTCCACCCCCATTCTATACATTCACTTACATTGTGGCTCAGTTTTGTAAAACTTGTAACATACATTTGGGAAAAGATGAGATTTGTATGTGGATAAGATTAGCTGTTAGTGTGACTTTGGTTTTCTACAGGGTTTCCATTCTTCAGAAATTAGGATTCAGGAGTCTTGAGCATCTGGAGAGCAGAAAGCAGAAGGAAAGATAGAAGATGCAAGGAAGGAAACTGCTAGAAACTATTATATTTCCTTGATTTACCTTACAATTTCTCCTTCCCTCACACCCACATTTTAATATTTCTCAAGTCAAGATTTATCCTGCAATCTATAAATAAATTTAATAAGGCAGTACATTCCTTCATTTTAAATTATTAAACTGAGCTTGCTGTTAAATTGTGCTTCTTACAAGTGTCTCATAAAGCCATGTTATACAGAAATACTTTTAATTGAAAATATTTGAAGTAATTGCAGATTTATATGAAGTCATGAGAGGGAGAAAGAGAGAGTCTATGTATGCTTTATCCAGATTTCCCCAAAGGTAACATTTCACAAAATTATAATACAATCACAACCAGGGTATTAACGACCCATAGATCTTAATGGGACTTCACTAGCTTTATTTGCACTCCTTCGTGTGCATTTATTTCTATGCAATTGTATCACATGTGTAGCTTTGTCTATCCACCATTACAGTCAAGATCCCGAACACTTTCATCCCTACAGAATGTGGGGTGCCCTTTTATAATCATACCCACTTAATCTCACCCATCTTTCTATCCCTAAACGCTAACAGCCACTAATCTATTCTTCATTTCTAAAATTTTCACATGACTAAAAGGTTATAGAAATGCAATCATAGAGTATGTAGTCTTTTAGGATTGATTTTCTTCATTTGCCATAATCCTCTTCCGATTCATCAATGTTATATATACCGTATCAGTAATTCCTTCCTTTATATTGTTTATATTGTTTCCCACAAGATATATGTGCCATGCTTTATTTAACCAATCACCCATTGAAAAGTGTCTGAGCTGTTTCTCGTGTTTGGATATTGGATTGTAACAGCGTCTGAGTATCTACTATATATGTTAGGTGCTTTTATGTTTACTATCTCAACTAATCTTTACCCTAAAAAGTCCTTAAGAGATAAATATTAGGTTCCACAGTTTATAAAATGATGAAATTGGGGATTCATGATGCCAAATTACATGCCAAGATCACACAGTTGGCAAGTAGCACAGTCACCATTCACACTAGGATATTCATTTCCCAAGGCCCTGAGTACTAGTTGCCAGATTACTTCATGGCTTCTCCCTTGGGCTATCATGGGTATATGAACTGGATAGGACTGGTTAAAATGAGCCCAGAATGAGAGACCACTCAGGACCTAAACTCAGGAGTCTCTATTCTTTTCCCAGTTCAAATCAGAACAGACCTGAGGAGCTGCACAGTAAATACTTGGAAGCTCATCTGCTTAGTGGATTTCCTTTTCTGGAAATGCTTGCTCTTTTCTTTTTTTTTTAAACTTATTTTATTTTTATTTGATGTGTATGAGTATCATGCCTTCTGACACAAAGGTCAGAAGAGGACATCGGATCCCCTGGAACTGGAATTAAGGATGGTTGTTAGTCAATATGTGGGTGCTGGGATTCAAACCCGGGTCTTCTGCAACAGCAGCCAGTACTCTTAACTGCTGAGACATCTCTCTAGTTCCCGAGGTGCCTGTTCTTAAAGGGTGTTTCAAGGCTTCCTTCCCTGGGAAGACATAAACAACATCTATGTATGTCCTCATGAGATCCAAAGTATCCTTCCATCAAAGTTCTTCCTGGGGAACCAATGAGTTTATTGAGCTTACTTCAGATCATGAGTGAGGAGTACTGGCAGGAGCATGGGTGACCCAGAAGCAACTGCAATGCCAAGTCTTCATGCAGCATGGATAACGATAACGGCTTGCCCATAGGTATAGGGGTGGTAATTCACTTCAGCTAACCTTCCAGTCTATATACTCCAGCACCCTTGAGACCCTAAGGTCAGTTGTAATTAGAGCAGAATTGCATACAAAAGGCTAGCAGGAAAGGCTGGAGTCTCAAGTGAGGGTCCAATGACCCTCCTCAACCCCTCTCTCTATGAGAAAATATCAACAGTCCACACAACCAATCTTTGTTTGTTTGTTTGGTCTTTGTTTTTGAGACAGGATCTCCCTGTAGCCCCAGTCAGGCCTGGAACTCGCTATATAGACCAGGCTGGTCTTGAACTCACAGAGGTCCGCCTGCCTCTGCCTCCCCAGTGCTGGGATTAAAGGCATGTGCCACCATGCCCAGCAACACATCGAATTTTGATGGTTTCTGCAAGCAGGCACAGCTGGTCTTATGAAGATGGAGGCTGCTGTGCTGAAAGGATCACACTCTACAACAAAGGGCCATCCACAAGCCAAATAAAAAGGGAAGGTGAGATTTGGATTCCCTCATCTTGAGAAACAAGCAATTGTTTTTGTCCATTTTCCCAACTTTTTCTTCCAATTGACAAATGTATCTGGGGAGTAGTAGCTACACTGACACACTGAAAACTGACACATTCACTCTGAAAACAAATGACTGGAAATGCCATGCCAGTGAAGTCCCAGAAAAACCTCCAGAGTAGCCCATGTACCCAGGAGAGAGACATATTCTGTCTATGATTCAAGTACAGTCTGCTGGAAGCATGAGTATGCCTGTCAATCTGAGCCATCCTCTGGGGGACCAGCCTTCAGAAAAACAAATACATGGATGCTCCCTCTTTGGAACTGCAATACTGGAATAATTGCTAAGCCCTCCCCCCAAATCAAAGTGCTTTTTCCCACCAAGCCACCACCTTTAATTTCCACTCTCACCCAACACTCCTCAGAATCTCTTCTCAGAGCAGAAGGGACATATAAATTTCAAGGGGAATAATTAAAATCATAAAGAGATACAACCATATAGCTGCCACCATGGCCAAAACTAAAACACTGATAATACCAAGTGGTGACAGGGTACAAACCCACAGGAATGCCCATACGTTGCTGGTATGAACATAGAAAGACGTGATCCCTTTAGAAAGCTGTTTGGCAATGTTTTCTAAAGCCAACCATATGTCCCTCATAAAACCCAGCAATCCTACTCCTAGAAATAAACTCAATAGAAATGAATGTTTATATTTACCAAAAGACATGCACAAAAAGCATTCATAGTAGCTTTATTCATAACAGCCAAAAGTTGTAAAACTTCAGTGTTCATCAATGGAACAATGGAAAAATAAACTACTGAATATGCCTATAATAGAACACTACACAACAAAAAAAAATCTGATACATACAATAGATATACAAATATCATGGTGAGAAAAAAAAGTCAAATTCAAGAGTATACAATGTGGTCCTATATATGTGAGGTTTAAGAACAGGCCACATCAAGATCAAAATAATGGTTATCTCTAAGAAGGGGTGAGAGATGGTCACTGAGTAAAAGCGTGCGGAAGGATGGTCTAGGATGCTGAAAACTCTTCTATATCTTGAGCTGGTTAGTGGTTACTTGAGTATATACAGAGGCAAAAATTCCTCAAGGAAAGCACTAAGAATTTATATACTTTATGCCTTTTCCTATGAAACGGTAGGCCAAAATTCTTTGTTTAAATAATGATAAAGGAGCTAGAAAGATGTCTCAGTGGTTAAGTGCACTGGCTGCTTTTGCAGAGGACCCAAAGTTTGGTTCCCAGCACCTACACAGCAGCTAATAACAGTCCATAATGCCACTTCCAAAGGATTTGATGCCCTCTTCTGGCCTTCACAGGCATTGCATGCATTTGGTACACCTACATATATGCAGGCAAAACACTCATACACATAAAAGAAATAAATAAATTTTAATGGCAAAGGAGTGGCTGGGAAGATAGCTCAGTCAGCAAAGTGTTTGCCTTGCAAGCATGAGGACCTGAGTTCAATTCCTCAGAATCCATGTGTTAAAAAAAAAAAAAAAGACAGTGTAGTGACACGTTTTTAATCCCAGCATCAGGGAGTTAGAAACAAGTGGATTCCTGAGACTCATTGGTCAATCAACCTAGTGTATTTGGTTAAGTACAAGGCGAGTAAGAGTTCCTATCTCAATACCTCTCTGTGTCTCTCTGTCTTTCTCTGTCTCTCTCTCTTTCTCTCTGTCTCTCTCCCTGTCTCTCTGTCTCTGTCTTTCTGTCTCTGTCTGTCTCTGTCTCTCTCCCTGTCTCTCTCTCTGTCTCTGTCTCTCTCTCTCTCTCTCTCACACACACACACACACTGACACACAAAGCTGCAAAGGAGAATTTCTCCTCCATTCACCTGTGGATTAGGCTACTCATTTTTCCCATTCCCTCCTCAATTTTGGATCTGTGGACATCAGGACATATGACAGAGCCCGTTGATTGTTCCACCCAAAAGATTATTTGGGGGAGCTAGACTGATGCTAAAGCAGGCATAATTAGTGAGAAACAGATGAGAGATTGGCACTGCAGTCTGAGGCAGGATAAGCACTTCATGCTGAAAGGCCTCCTGAAACTTCCTGTCTCTTGTTAACAAAAGGGTGACTCATGCTGAGGTGGAGATGGAGGAATTATTTGAGTATGGGTGGCTTCCGCTCCCTTGGAAAATTGAGTTCAGTCGTCAGAATGAAACGAGAGAGAGAGAGAGAGAGAGAGAGAGAGAGAGAGAGAGACAGAGACAGAGACAGAGAGAGAAAGAGAAAGGAGGAATCTACTTCTGACAAGCACTGATTTCAGGATACTAAAACATAAAGAGTAATTACAGTTTTCAGAATATGGCACTAAAAATCAGACCGATTTTTTTTAATTACCAGGTATACTGAGTTTGCATAGTTAATGCACTCACTGTTTCTATTTACCTATTGCCTAATTTGCATCCAGTAAAACCCATTCTTCATAGTATACAATCACAAAACCTTGAATAAATGCATATAGCTATGCAATCACCACCACAATCAAGACACCGAACTTGGGTGACCACCCAAAATTTCTTTGAGGGGATCCTTTATAATCAACTCCTTGTCCCACCCACCCATGAACCCTGAGACTGCTGATCTGTGCCCCATCTCCACAGCTTCACCTTTTCCACAATGTCACAAAAATGGAATCGTTACAATATGTGGCTTTCTAGTCTGGCTTTTTTCGCTTAGCATAGGGCTTTGATAATCAGTCATGTCATTATGTGTATCAATATTTCTTTGTATTGTTGAATAGTATTCTCTGCTACAGCTGTAGCAGTTAGTTTGCTTAACCATTTACCAGTTGGAGGACATTTGGGTTATTCCCAGGTTTTGGCAATTATGATCAAAGCTAATATAAACCTTCATGTACAGGGTTTTATATACATACGTTTTCATTTCTTGGGCAAATATCTTTATGCAGGATTATTGTTAAATGTAGGTTTAACTTTACAACACACTGAAACTTCTCCAAAATGCTACACCACTTTACATTCCCAGTAGCAGTGCATGCACTTCCAATTGCTCCACAGCATTGCCAACATTGCTTTGATAAAATTTTAGCCAATGACCTGATGACCTGAGTTTGATTCCCAGGACCCACATATTAGAAGGAGAGAACTCTCTCTCTCTCTCTCTCTTTCCCTCTCTCTCTCTCTCTCTCTCTCTCTCTCTCTCAGACAGAGAGAGAGAAATATAACTTTTAGAAAGACTATTAAGAGATAAGCTATAGATTGGGAAGAAGCCAGGTATGCTCATGCATGCTTGTAATCCAAATACTTAGGAGGAAGAGGCAGGTAGATCTCTGAGTTTAAGGCCAGCCTGGTCTACATAGCAAGTTCTAGACCAGACATGAATACATACTGAGACCTTGTCTCAAAAAATTAGATTGAGCCTGGGGACCTGAGAAATGGCTCAGCAGTTAAAAACATTTGCTATTCTTCCAAAGGACCTGGGTTCAATTTCCAGCACCCACATGGAAGCTAACAACTGTCTGTAATTCTAGTTCCAGGGAATTGGACACCCTCTTCTGGCCTCTGCTGGCACTGCACGCACATAGTGCACTTACATACATGCAGGCAAAACATTCACACACAAAATAGAAATAATTTAGAGAGATAAGCGCCTTTAACTACTGAGCCATCTCTCTAGCCCAAATGTTATTTTTTTTAGAGAAGGTCCCACTACGTAGCCATGGATGACCTGGAACTCACTATGTAGACGGGGCTGCCCTCAAATTCACAGACATCTGCCTACTGAGGCATGCACCACTACATCTGGCTCTCTTAACAGTTTTAAAAGAGCAGAAGTTTTAAAATTTAGATCATATAATTCAACCTTTTCTTTTATGGGTTATTCTTTTTTTTTTTTTTAGTTATGTGTAAACCTCTGGGGCACTAAGATTTCCTTTGATGTTTTCCTGCAAGCTTTATAGCTTTAAGTTTTATGCCTATGATCCACTTTGACTCAGTTTTGAATCAATTATAAAGTTGGCTAGTCTACTTCATTTGCTTTTCCATGTAAATTTTAGAATCATCTTGTCAATATCTACCCCCAACAAATTTTACTGGGATATCTAGGGGCTTGACATCCAAATAATATTGAGTTTTCTGATGGATGAACTTGGTATATTCATTCTCATCGTTTGAATCTAAAATGTCCCTTAAAGGCTCATGTGTTAACAGTTTGGTTACCAGATGATGGGATTTTTTGTAAGTGTTAGTGAACCTAAGCCTTCTAAGTAACAGGGCCCTAAGTAGAGAGGGCTGTGAGCAGGAAAAGAGAGGATTGAGGGCAGCCTGACTACTGCCACATTGCATGGGTCACACATTAACTATACCCCACTCCCCTACCCAGAGAAGGAGTGAGCCCTGTCATGTAGCCTAATTCATGTGTGTCTCATTCCCCTGCCTCTATTGCATAGCATAGATTATCTACTAAGTCTGCTTCCTTATAATATAAGACTTTCCCTTCCCTTGGAAACCTTTAAGAGTAGACACTTCTTTGGTGGGATTGAAACTTCTTTTAATTTTTTTTATGTGTATGAAAGTATTGCCTGCATTTATGTAAGTGCACCCGTGTTGTACAATGCCCTTGGAGGTCAGAAGAGGGCATCAGATACCCTGGAACTGGAGTTACAAATAGTTGTTAGCCATCATGTAGGTGCTGGGAATTGAACCCAGGTCCTCTGCAAGAGCAGCCAGTGCTCTTAACAGCTGAGCCATATTTCCAGCCCCAGGATTGAAGCATCTTACTTCAGACACCCCCATACTGTGGTGCTTCAGAGTTAATAAATCTCTTTCCTGAAGGACAGTTTGACTCTGCACCCCTCTTTCAACTCCCTCTCCTCTTCCCACTACTAAACCTACCAGAAAGTCACTGGATCATGAGCGCTCCCTCCAGTGACGGGATAATTTAATGGAGGTATTGGAGATGGTGGAGACTTGGAAAGTGGAGCTTGGTCATTGGGGGTTCTGTCTTTGAAGGGTACCTTGTCCCTGGCTCATTCCTGTCTATGCTGGTTGGTTTTTGTCAATTTGACACAAGGTAGAGACAACTGGGAAGAAGGAATCTCAACTGAGGAATTTCCTTCAGTAAACTGTCCTGTTGGCATATCTGTCAGGCATTTTCTTAATGGTAATTAATGTAGGAATGCACAGCCCACGCCCACTGGGCTTACCACCTAGTCCAGGTGCCATCCCTGGACAAGTGGGTCTGGGCTGTGTACAAAAGGTAGCTGAGCTCCAGGGGTCGCAAGCCAGTAATCAGTGTTCCTCCATGGTCTCTGCTTCAGTTCCTGCCTCCAGGTTCCTGCCTTGAGATCCTGACTTCCCTCAAAGATGTACTGTGCTTTGAAGTGTAAGATGAAATAAACCCTTTCCTTCCCAAGTTGCCTTTGATCATATTTTATCACAGCAACAGAAAAGTAACTAGAATGCTGTCTTGCTCACTTTGCTTCCTAGCTGTCATGAAGTGAGAAGCATCTGTCACACAGTTCATATTCTGCCTACCCTCAGGCCCAAAGTAAGAGAGCCAACTGAGTTTTGAACTGAAAGCTTTATGTATTTGTCACAGCAATAAGGAATCAGGCTAAAACATCTTCCCTTTTATTTAGATCTTAACTTGGTTCATTTCTTCAGTGTGTTGTAGCTTTCAACATATAGATCCTACACATACTTTGTTGGAGTTATACTTAAATGATTCACTTTTGCAAGTGCTGTTACAAATACTAATATTTTAAATTTTTAATTCCAGTTGTTTGTTGCTGGTATATAGAAAGTTTATAAACCTTTGTATAATTTCCCTGTGCCCTGAAAATTGAAAAACTGGCATGTTTTGGGAGTTTTCTTATAGATTCCTTAGAATTTTCCTCATAGATTATTATATCCTCTGTAAATAAAAATGTTTTTCCTTTCCAATCTGGATGCCTTTCAGACAACGGCTGGCCCATCTGCCCATCATGGCCTTTCAAGCACCAAGGTAGAGACGCAAGCCACTGTCTTAAATATTGCCTACAGCTATTCCACAGTAAAGAACTGTAGAAAATTTTCACAGAAAACTCAATGATTGGGCCCAGAAGTAACTTACAGATATTCTATTCACAAATCATTGACCAAGATAAATCACATGACTCCACCTCAAAGGGTCTGAAAAATGTAAGATTAATATATGAAATCTTTAGTGAAGAGTACTGATTATGAAGGAACACACACA
>NW_008355159.1:1164915-1179254 GCF_000622305.1 Nannospalax galili
GTGTGTGTGTATATGTGCTCATGTGAGTTCAGATACTTGTGGAGGCCAGAAGAGGGTGTTGGATTCCCCTGGAGCTAGAGTCATAGGTGGTTGTGAGCTGCCTGATGTAAGTGCTAGGAAGCAAACTTATACCTTCTGCAAGAGCAATATACTCTCTTAATCAGTGATCTGTCTCTCTAGCCACTCCTTGAGAAGATTAAATGCAGAGACTAGATAGAGAAAAAAAACTAGAAAATGAGTTATTTCTAGTAAAAATTTACCTCGGGTTCATATGTACAAGGTCTACAAACTAACATTCATTCAATGCTTCCTTGGCCCCAAGGACAAGTATGTGAAAATAAAGTATTTACTCAAAAACACTGTCAGGAAAGGAGTGGGACCAGCATCCAGGAGACTTCCACATCTCTCAGATTAGCAACTGAAAAAATCTTTTCTCTGAGCATGGAAATGCAGTAACACTCATAAAAGGAACAGCAGTGATAACATTCATTGCTTTAGCTTGCTTGGTCAAGTAGATCCCCAACTATATCCTCTATAAGAAATTTCCGGGGTGTGGGATTCACTTCCATTTCAGATCTGGGAAAGGTGAAGGCACTCACCCATGACATCACAGTTGGTAAGCACCAGAGAAGAAGCTTGAACTCAGAACTCAGAATTCTTTCTACCCTATATTACTTACGTTTCTTTTGGACAGAATCAACTCAATGAGGGAAGGGTTTATTTCGGCTCCCACTTTGAAGATGCAGTCTAACATGGTGAGGAAGAAATGACGGCAGGAGTTGGAGGTTGTGGTTACCTTGTGTCCACAGTCAGAAAACAGTGATGGATGCAGGTGGTCAAATTGTTTCTCCTTTTTATTTAGTCCAGGACCCCATCCCATAGAATGTTGTCACCCAGATTTACAGTAGGTCTTCCCATCTCACTTAATACAGTCTAGAAACTCCCCTATAGACATGCCCAGAGGTGTCTCCTAGGTGATTTTAGATTCTGTCAAGTTCACAGTATTAACCATCACAGATAAACCCTTCATGCTTAGCCTTAAGGCCTTGTTTCTGAGAAGGTAGAAGTCATTCAGCCAGTGGAGTACAAAATGATATAAGCTTATCTTTGATACATTTATTAGGAAAAAAATGTAAAACCAGGATGAACTAGTGTTTTTTGAAACTTGCCTTTCCAATCAATTTTGTTGCAAACATTTTCCCATTTCAGGAAAATCTTGAGCAGTTAACAGCACAGATGGCACAAAGGTGTGGCAAACATGATGAGGATAATTCCCAAAGGACTGAAGACTGGGAATCCTGCTGTACGTAGTTGGAAAGGACACTGACTTATGTATGAGTGTTCTAGGACTGCACCTGCCACTAAAGCATGACCTTGTAGCAGTCCCTGGTCTGCCTGAGACCTTGTCCTAGGTAGAACAGGAATGTTAGTTGAGGTCATTTGTGGAGCCTCTCCAGCTGGAAGCTGCTCGATAGAGACTGGGAATCCTGCCGTACATAGTTGGAAAGGACACTGACTTATGTATGAGTGTTCTAGGACTACACCTGCCACTAAAGCATGACCTTGTAGCAGTCCCTGGTCTGCCTGAGACCTTGTCCTAGGTAGAACAGGAATGTTAGTTGAGGTCATTTGTGGAGCCTCTCCAGCTGGAAGCTGCTCGATAGAAGCTGAGTGTTAGGTCCAAGAAAGCATGAGGGTGGGGCTTCTTTGTCCCCTCTCCCCTTCTTCTGTAGTCAGCTTTAATTTCCTGAAATAAAGCTGATAGAAGGCTTCTGGATTCAGGGCACATTCCTCTGTGGCACCTGCCCAGGAGCTCTTTTCTCAGGAGCTTCTAACAAAGGCCCCTATAGCAACTTGGATTTTGAAGTCTCCTTCCCTCTCCTTGGCTGTGTGCCCTGAGCCCCACAGCCTGCTTGGGAGGGAAGATCATGTCAGACAAAGAGGCGAGGAAGGGGGTTTCTGCAGCCTCCTCTGATAAGGAAAGAACAAAAGAGAGTACTTATCAGGATTCCAGCGAGGGGATTTAAGGCAGTAAGAGGAATGGAATTCCTGATAGGCCTATTCTGCATGGGGTCAGGGTCAGTGCAGAAAGGTTGTTGGAAACAGCATGGCTCTCATTTGAATGTGTCTTGGATGTATTTCTGGTCAGATGGGGCAAGAGCAACCCTCTACTCCTGGAGCACGTGAGCAACCAAGGAGAAAAAACTGCAAGGTACACCACAGGCTACTGAAATGATGAGGAAATCCAGGGCCACTCTGGCCTGCTTTGTAACCTTGAGTAAAAACTTAACTTTCTGGGGCTGGAGAGATGGCTCAGCAGTTAAGAGCAATGGGTGCTGTTGCAGAGAAGCCAGGTTTGATTTCCAACACCCGCATGGCAGCTGACAACCACTTATAATTCCAGTTCCAGGGATCTGATTCGCTCTTTTGACCTCTGTGGACATTACATGACAGAAGTGCACTTACATACATGCAGGCAATACACTCATACACATAAAATAAAAATAATAAACAAAAATTTTATATAAAAACTTATTTGGGGGCCGGAGAGATAACTCAGTGGTTAAGAACACTGACTGCTCTTGCAGAGGACCTGGGTTCAATTTCCAGCACCCACATGGCACCTAACAACCATCCATAACTCCAGTTCTGGGGTAATTCAATGCTGTCTTCTGACCTTCACGAGCATTGCATGACACAGATGCACTTACACACATGAAGGCAATACACTCATACACATGAAATAAAAATAAAATATTTTTAAAAAGAACTTACTTTCCTCATGCCTTAGTTTCCCCATATGTGAAATAGACATAACTGTAGCTGCCTCCTAAGTTTATAGTAGGGACTAAATAAAATAGTATGTGCAAACCCTGGCATGCGATAAGAGCACAAGTATTGCTACTGATTATTTAATACTGATAATGTCATAGTGAAGGACAAGGATCTACCTTGGAGTCTGTCAAACATTTATTGAAATCCTGCTATGGCCATCAATGAGTCCTATAACTTCAGGCTTCAGTGATATTAATAGTCTGTACCTCAAGAGAGGGCTGTCATAAAGATTCTATTGCATAATAACACAAGCTGAATGTGGTGGTACATGCCTATGATTCCAGTATTCTGCAAATCTGCAGAGGCAGGAAGATCCAAGAAAAGTTGAAGGCCAGCCTGATCCAGTTCCAGGCCAGCCTGGGGTACATCATAAAACTCTGTCTCAAAAAGAAAAGAAAAAGAAAAAGAAAAAAGAGCTCCAAACTCCACAGGACTGTAGTGGTGGCCGAATGTTAGGTAAAGTGCTTGCTGAACAAGCATGAGGAGCTGAGTTTGGATCCCTAGCACCCACGTAAGGGTGAATGAAGCAGTGTGCATCTATAACCAGTGCTGGGGGAGAGGGATGGAGATAGGTTGATTCTGGAGTTCCCCAGCCAGTCAGTTTAGCTTAATCAGTGAGTTCCAGGTTCAGTGAGAGACCCTATCTCAAAAAAACAAGGTAGATACAGGGAGGGCTAGAGAGATGGCTCAGTGATTAGAACCCTTGCTGCTCTTGCAGAGGACCCTGGTTCAGCTCCAAGAACACACATGGTGGTTAACAACTGTCTGTAACTCCATTTTCAAGTGATCCAAAGTCCTTTCCTGGCCTCTGAAGGCATTACACACATGGGTGAACTCACATACATGCAGACAAAATATACATATAATTTTTTTTAATAAATAAAAATTTAAAAATAAGGTGGACAGCAATAGAGGATGTCCATGATCCACCTCTGGCCTTCATACATTCTCACACACATGTTCACATACACTCATAAATACGTGCATATACAGGAATGTATACACATACATGCAGACACACAAACAACAAAAAACAAAACAAAGCACTAAGCAGGATGCCTGCATGTTTGACTTGCTCAATAAAGAATAGTTATGATAGGCATGGAGTGGTACCCCTCAAATCTTCTCTCAAAGAAAGGTTCATGGCTACAGCTGTGAGGAGCACTGGCAGCAGACAGCATTTCCTGTCAGCACCCTTGGGGAATGTGTGTCCTGTATAAGGTCTCTAAAACAGAGTCTCCCACTTTTCGGTATCACTAATCTACCTAAGCCAACACTGCAAGTAGAGCAGGTTGGCTCTAAATGCTTCTTGATGGGCTCATTAATTTAGTGTCTTACTTCTGAAACGTGGAACAAATCTCAATGGAGTAGACCTTGAAACAGTTCAGGTAAGAGGAGAGGAAATACTCCATGGAGCCTAATTCCAAGCTCACAGCAGGGATGAGGTTGCCTTCGCCAAAATCTCTTGCCAACTTAACAGAGTTTTTTCTTATCTTTAGATAGATAGTTGATAGATAGATAGATAGATAGATAGATAGATAGATAGATAGATAGATGATAGATAGATGATAGATAGATAGATAGAGATGATAGATAGATGATAGATAGATATAGATAGATAGATGATTGATAGATAGATAGATAGATAGATAGATAGATAGATAGATAGATAGATAGATAGATAGATAATAGATACATAGATGAATGATAGATGGGATACAGGAACCAGCTTTTCGGGATCCAATTTAGTTCTCATCAAAATCCCTCCACCGCCTCCTCAGGCCTGGCCAGGAAGGAGGACATGAGCATCGTTCTGACCTCATTTCCAGTCAGGACTGCCTGTGAAAACACAATCTTGGCAGATGTGCCCTTTCAAGAAGATTTTTATCTTACAGAACTTGACAGATTTTCAGCCTCACTCTTTAATTTGAAGTTTCTCATGTTACCCCTTCCTCTCCTGCCATTCCAGCTTGGGTAAGTTTTCTCTAAAGCGACAGTTTCTCAGTCAGTGGTTGCATTCCAGAGTAGGTTAATATAAAAGGCAGAATTGCCACATCTTGAATAACTTAAACCAAAGTGAGGACTGAATATAAGACTGACCAGAATGTAGCACAGCCCCAGGCCTTGGAGAGGAGTTTGTAAGCACCAGTCCATGGAGGAGGGCCAAAGCCCTAACCCCATGGAATTTTAATCCAGTGAGGATATGCTAAAATGCAACAATGGCCACCAAGACTTTGTAGTTCTCTGATGAAGAGGTGAAGTCTATTTCTGCATCCTTGAATTTTGGCTGGTTTTGTGACTTGTTTGACTAATGGAATTTGACAGTGACACTGCAATTCCTGGCTTAGGGCTCAAGAAATCTTTAGACTTCTTTTTTTTCTGGGGGAAGGGTCTCATTATAGGTGAGACAGGATCTCACTATGTAACCCCAACTGGGCTGGAACTCATCATGTAGACAAGGCTGGCCTCAATCTCAGATCTCCACTTGCCTCTGGCTCCTAAGTGCTGGGATTGAAGTCATGCACCACCATGCCTGGGTGCCTTCAGACTTCCTTACTCAAGTTCTTGTAACACTACAAATACCATGTGGACAGCCCTGATCTAATCTGCTAGAGGATGAGACAACATGTGGAGAAGGCCCCAGAGTTCTAGCCTTCCCCACAAGAGCCATTACAAACTGACTGATCACAACAGACCCACACTGATAGCATACACATACATAGGCCCAGCCACATCAGCCAAGAACTACTCAGTGAAGCCTAGACCAAATGGGCAACCCACAAAATCATGAATAATTAAACAAGTAATGGCTAGGCCTCTAAGTTTGGGAGTAGTCCATTACATTAAAAAAAACAAAACAAAAGAAACTAATGCAGGGGAGACTGATCTAGGAGGAGACACAAAGGAAAGAAGAAATCAAACAAGTGACCAGGATAATTCACATTGTGACATGCTTCACTAGGGGCACAAATGGGGAAAGGTGATGATAAACAAGGATGATGGATGACAAATTTTAAAAATAAAGGGAAGAACTCTTTGAAGTGGTGGTGTTGTATTGGGACTCTAATGAGGGAAAGAAGCCAGTCATGTAGAAACTTGAGGCCAATGAAACTGCAAGTCACAAACTGTAAGGCGCATATACTTTAGAAGATGGAGAGCAAAGGCCAGAGCTCAGTAAAGAGAAGGTGGACAGAGGGGAAGAGAGAGAGGCAGGTAGGTGCAGTAAGCAATGCCCAAAGAGTTTCATACAAACACTGGCCCTATCCAATTTCCGCCCTTGAAGCTCACTCTCAGCTGCAGGAAGGAAGTTCAATGGTACCTGAGTGAACTCAGGAAACACAGTGGCAAGATTCTGGAATTTTAGAGGAAAAGCCTCTTTATAACATATATACTGGCTTGAAACCAAGTTTTGTTGTCTGATCCATGTGTCTAACAAACATTAGGTCATTGGTATTGCTTTACTGTTTATATGATGATTGCAAATTTTTCATTGAGGAATTTTTAAAGCTGTTTTGTATTTTTTCTTGGCAAATAATAATTATATATATATTTATGGGGTACAATGGGTTGGCTGGGGCATAATTGCCTCAGATTTTACATAAGTTTTATTGTGTATTTTACTGGTTTTGTTTGATTGATTGATTTTTGATACAGGATCTCACTATGCAGCCTGGGCTGACCTGGCACTCACTATATAGACCAGGCTGGCCTTGAACTTATAGAGATCTGCCTGCCTCTGCCTCCTGAGTGCTGGGATTAAAGGCATGCACCATCATGACCAGTTTTATTGTGAATTATTAATAGGTTCATAAGATTTTTCTCATACTATAAAAGTATGTAAAGGGGGCTGGAGAGATGGCTCAGCAGTTAACCCAGGTTCGATTCCTAGCACTCACATGGCTTCTAATAACCATCCAATTCCAGTTCCAGGGGATCTGATACGCTCCTCTGACCTCCACAGGCATTGCATGACACAGGTGCACTTACATACATGCAGGCAATATACTCATACACATAAAAATAAAAATAATAAAATATTTTTTTAATTTTAAAAAGTGCATAAAACATAAATCCAGCATCTGATTGTACATTATTTGATCCATTTTGACTTTTAGCCAAGAAACTGGATACTTTTCTTTGGGGTCATTTTTACCCTAACTGCCTAGCCAATTCCTACCTCCTATTCTTATCACACCATCCTCTAAAGAGGTTACCCAAATTGCTAATAGGAAATAAGGATGCAGACTGCTCTGGCTTCTTCCATGCTGAACAGCGATGCAGGGTGAGGCAATTGGGGTACCCCTTCAGTAGATCTATCTAAAAGACTCCTAAAGTGTATAACTCTTATCTGTAGGGAGAAAAGAAAGTCCTGACTGGTGAATAGGGGATGTGAAGGAGAAGTAAAGGCAGGAGTAGTTAGCACAAGTTCTAGACAGAGACCCAGAAAAAAAGTCAGAACAAGGCAAATTTCAAATGCTCATATTAGAGTCCACTGGGATTTCTTGACGAGAGCTTCCAAAAGCTTCCCACTATTAGGTCCCTCCTCGTTTTTCTTTTGTCTGCCAAGGCTGGACTCTAGAGTGATTGATTCAGGATTTGCTTTCAGGTATTTCAATAGCTGTTAGAGTGGTTAGAATCAGTGTCAGTTCCCTCTCAAAGGATTGAGATAGGGGGAGAAAACAAATTTATCCATCATTTTAGAACAATAGCTGGTTGTCTCCCTTAGCTGCAGGTGGGCACTACAGTATTGCAGACTAAGATTTGAAGTCTTACATCTAAGCAGCACTTTCTGATTAGGAACAAAATCATCAATGAGAAATAATTGTCTAAATAACTTTTTATATGGACTTAAGCCTAATGTCTGGGAAGTGTAATCCCTTGAACTCTTTTTTTTTTAAGGAAAAAAGAGGTTTATTTTAGCTCACAGTTAAAGGTACAGTCTGTCATGGTGAAGTCAAAGAAGCAGCTGTTCAGTTCCTGTCTCCATTTATACAGTCCAGGATCCCAGTCAGAGAATGGTGCCACCCACAGCGAGCGGGTCTTCCCACCCCAACTGACAGAATCAAGATAATTCCCCACATGCCCAGAGGCCCATCTCCCAGATGATTCTAGGTTTTGTCAACTTGACAGTACTAACCATCATAACCAGCCAGGGCTCAGATTCCCATCTGGCATGGTTGCCCAGTCTTCCAAGCTGATGAGATTGTCCATTTTCTTATATCCCTATCTTACTCTTAAACATCTACATAAAACACACATATCCTGGGCTCACCTAGCCACCTCAGTCAGGTAGCTCTACATAGTGTTTCCCGGTCTCTGTAAACATTTTTGAATATGTCTTATCTGGAAATTATATCTTACATTATCCAGAAATGATATAACCTTTAACCCATGCTGGGGTTTTTTCAGGGTTGGACTTGACAGCCTATAATTTCAGAACAGCTATTTCAAGCCAAAAGATAGAAAGACAATTAATATTTCAGATTTCTTAAAGTCCTGGAGATACAAATGTCCCCAAAATGGACAGCCACAGCACAGGTGTATTTCTTCAATAAATGCCCCCGCCTCTTTTGTTTTTAATTGCATTTTTGTGAAATTTCTTTCTTTTTAAAAATAATTTATGGAGTATTTCACACATGCATATAAGGTGTTTTGATCAAAATCCATACCCAGTCCTTCCCCTCCAACTCCTCCCATATCTCCCCATCACTTTTTTCTAATAACTTCATGTACTCTTTCTTCTTCTTTGATTTATTTTTTGTGGGGCTTTTGGTTACTCTAACATTTCCCCCTTCTGAAGAGGTAACCCTAAAATCTTTTTTAAAAATACTTTATTATTTTTATTTTATGTGTATGAGTGTTATGCCTGCATGTAGGTAAATGCACCCATGTCATGCAATGCCCCCAGAGGACAGAAGAGGCTGTCAGATGCCCTGGAACTGGAGTTACATACAGTTGTTAGCTGCCATGTGGATGCTGAGATTGGAACTTGAGTTTCTGCAAGAACAGTGTTCTTAACTGCTGAGCCATCTCTCCAGCCCAAAAATCTTTTAAGGATTAGATAAACGCTCCCAAATATTTTCAACATTTTTTGCCTTTGGAATGGAGTAAGTTGCTAACAGGCCCAAGGACATTGTTTTAGCCAAGAAACTGGCTACTTTTCTTTGGGGTATTTTTATCCTAACTGCTTAGCCAATTCCTACCTCCTATTCTTATCATACCATCCTCTGAAGAGGTTGCCCAAATTGCCAATAGGGAATCGGGACACAGACCGCTCTGGCTTCTTCCATGCTGAACAGGGATGCAGGGTGAGGCAATTGGGGTACCTCTTTAGTGGGTCTATCTAAGAGTCTCAAATTGCATAATGCTTATCTCGATGAGGAAAAGAAAGTCTTGACTTATGAATAGGAGATGTGAAGGAGAAGTAAAGGCAAGAGCAATTAGCATTACAAGTTCTAGACAGGGAACTAGAAAAAAGTCAGAAAAGGGCAATTTTCAAATGTTCATATGAGTGTCCACTGGAATTTCTTGACAAGGGCTTCCAAAAGCATCCCTCTATTGGGTTCCTCCTCATTTTTCTTTTGCCTTCCAAGGCTGGACTCTAGAGTGATGGTTTCAGGATTTGTTTTCAGGTATTTTGATAGCTGTTGGAGTAGTCAGAATTGGTGTCAGCTCCCTCTCAAAGGCTTCAAGATGGGGGAGGAAAATATTTATCCATCATTTTAGAAGAATAGGTTGTCTCCCTTAGCTACAGGTGGGCACTACAGTCTTTGAGACCCAAATTTGAAATCTTACATCTGAGCAGCACTTTCTGGTTAGGAACAAAATCATCAACGAGAAATAATTGTGTAAATACCTTTTTATATGGACTTAAGTCTAATGTCTTGGAATTGTAATCCCTGAACTCTTAAAGAAAACTTTACTCTTGATTACACTTTCCTTTTGGGTGTTTAAGACCATACAGTTGGCCCAAATAAATCAATTTATTTTTATACTTAAGGTCATTTGAGGATCTGTTCCTCAGGGGTCACTGGGCTTGGGAGGAGCCCCTGGCTCCTTTCTTTTAACAGTTCCATCGATGTGAAGATAAGTCAAAGGTCCCGTTCGGCCATGTCTGGCTTCACTTGGAAGCATATATGAGATGTTTCCTCTGAGTTGACCCTCCTCTTTGTAGACTGGATGCTGGTTCAAGTCCATCTCGTGTGGTCTCCATGGCCTCCCTAAACAAGAGGACAGGTGACTCACCACAGGTGCAGGACATTCTGAGAGATGTTCCATAGTCCCCTGGAACTTAGTCGACCTTGGAGGGCAAGGGGCAAAAACTGTCTTTTAACTCCCTCTGACCACATTAGTATAGGCCTCAAACTATGGCTGTTAAACATCTAATAAGTTAGTTCCACCAGTCTGGTACTTTTAATTATCATGTGCAATGTAGATAAGGCTTGGGTAAAAAAACAAATATTCTCAGATAAACTTTGACTAAATATATATTTTGTTCCCTAAACTAGTTGACTAAACTATAACCATAGATATTTTAAGATTATGTATATTTTTTGCCTCATCCTCTATATATCATAACAAACTTAAACAACATCACTTGCTTAGGCTTTCTCATTTTTTCTATTTTGGAAAATATCTCCATTCCCATATCCTTTTAAAATCTTTTACATTCCCATTTTTTAAAAATAATTGAGACATAATAGCAGTAACAAATAAATTTTCCATGTGTTGTGAGACTTCTTTTAGTGGGGATGCTAAGCAATGCTTATTCCCCTTCAAGGTTCTAGTGTCAAGCCAATGTTTGATTACAGTTTTACTGGAAAACCAACAAATTTATTGAGCTTACTTACCAAGATAACTGAGGGATTGCTGAGGTGTATGTATGACCTGAGGCAATGCACACTGGAAAGCCTTTAACTAGTATGGACCATGCCTTCTCTTCCTAGCCTTCCCCAGATTGTATACTTTAGCCTTCCCCAAATCCTGGAGGCCATGTGTGATTAGAGTCAACTTACATAAAGTTGGCTGGGAAGAGTGACTGAATAATGCGGTGAAGGTCCAATGACCCTGCTTGGCCCTTCTTTAATGAAGGAGCACAACCATCAACAAGCCCAATTGTGATGATGTTTAGTGATCAGGCTCAGCTGAAGTTGTGATGATGGTAATTATTTCATGCAGAAGGGACTGCTGTACAGCATCATCTTATTAAAGGACCTGGAATTTAAAAGGATTTGGTGTTAGGATCCACATATGAGGGAGAACATATGTTGTTTAGTTTTTGGATTTTTTTCTGAGTCTATGTTACTTCACTTAGTATAACAGATCCATCCATTTACCTGCAAATTTCATTATTTCATCTTTCTTTGCTGCTGAATAGAACTCCATTGAGTAATATACCACATTTTTTTAGCCACTCGTCAGTTGAGGGATACTTAGGTTGCTTCCATCTCTTAGCTATTGTGAAAAGAGCAGCAATAAACATGGTTGTACAAGTGTCTCTGCAATAGGATGAGTCCTTTGGGTATATGCCAAGGAGTCGTATAACCAGGTCATATGGTAGGTTCATTTTTAGTTTTTAAGAGTTCTCCACACTGTTTTCCATAGAGGTTGCACAAGCTTGCAATCCCATGAGCAATGAATGAGCATTCCCCTTTCTCCACATCCTCGCCAGCATTTGGTATCATTTTTTCTCTTGATCCTAGCCAGTCTGATTGGGGTAAGGTGATACCTTAGGGTGGTTTTAATTTGCATTTCCCTAATTACTAATGAGGTTGAACACTTTTGGAGATGTTTCTTACTCATCTTTATTTCTTCACTTAAGAACTCTCTGTTTAGATCTTTAACCCATCTTTTAATTGGGTCATTTGGTTTTTTGATTCTTTGTTTTTTGAGTTCTTTATATATTATGGATGTTAAACCCCTGCCAGATGTGTCACTGGTGAAGATGTTTTTCCCATTCTGTGGGTTTTCTCTTCCTTTCTTGATTGTTTCTTTTGCTGTACAGAAGGTTTTTAGTTTAATAATGTCCCACTTGTTGACTCTTACCTTAATTACCCAGGAAATTCTGTCTGGTTTAGAAATGTCTAGTTTAGAAAATCCTTTCCTACACCTATATCTTGTAGATTATTGCCAATGTTTTCTTCTAACAGTTTCAGAATTTCAGGCTTCACACTGAGGTCTTTGATCCATTTGGTGTTGACTTTTGTGCAAGGTGAAAGATAAAGATCTAGTTTCATACTTCTACAGGTGGAGATCCAGTTTTGGCAGGACCAATTTTTGAAGATACTGTCTTTCCTCCATTGTGTGTTCTTGGCACCTTTGTCAAATATCAGGTGGCTGAAATTGTGTGTACTCGGGTTTGGGTCTTCAATGATGTTCCATTGATCTATGTGTCTATTTTTGTGCCAGTACCATGCTGTTTTTAAGACTATAGCTCTGTAGTATACTTTGAGATCTGGTATTTTAATTCCCCCCAGCATTGCTCTTTGTGCTCAGGGTTGCTTTGGCTATCCAGTTTCCTTTGTGATTCCATATGAATTTAAGGATTTTTTTTCTAATTCTGTGAAGTATGTCATAGGGAGTTTGATTGGGATTGCATTGAATCTTTATATTGCTCTGGGTAGGATGATCATTTTCACAATAGTAATTCTTCCAGTCCATGAGCTTGGGAGGTCCTTCCATCTCCTGGTGTCTTTCTCAATCTCTTTCTTTAACAATTTAAATTTTTCATTGTAGAGATCTATGGTGTCTTTGGACAGATTTATTCCAAGATATTTTATTTTTTGCAGCTATTGTGAATGGGAGCACCTCCCTGTATTCTTTCTCCAATTGCTTGTTATTGGGATATAGAAAGGCTACTGATTTTTGTAGATTGATTTTATAACCTGCCACGATACTGAAAGTGTTGATCAGTTCTAGGAGTTTTCTGGTATAACTTTGGGGATCTCTTAGGTATAGTATCATATCATCTGCAAAAAGTGATAGTTTGACCTCTTCTTTTCCAATTAGTACTCCTTTAATTTCCTTCTCCTGTCTTATTGCTCTAGCAAAAATTCAAGCACCATGTTGAAAAGGAGTGGAGATCATGGACATCTTTGTATGGTTCCTGGTTTTAATGGGAATGCCTCCAGTTTTTCTCCATTTAGAATGATGTTGGCTGTGGGTTTGTTGTATATAGCTTTAATTATGTTTGTGTTCCTTCCAGACCAATTCCCTCTAGGACTTTGAACATAAATCCATGCTGAATTTTGTCAAAAGCCTTTTCTACATCCATTGAGATGATGAAGGGGTTTTAGTCTTTCAGTCCATTAATGATTAATGATGTTTATTGACTTGCATATATTGAACCAGCCCTGCATCTCTGGAATAAAGCCTACTTGAACATAGTGAATGATCTTTTTGATGTGTGTCTGTATATGGTTTGTGAGTATTTTGTTGAGAATTTTTGCATCTATGTTCATTAAGGATATGGGTCTATAGTTTTCTTTTTTGGTTGTGTCTTTACCTGGCTTCAGTATTAGACTGATGCTAGCTTTATAGAAGGAATTTGGAAGTTCTCCCTCCATTTCTATCATTTTGAATAAATTAAGTAGTATTGGATGTAGATCTTCTTTAAATGTCTGATAGAATTCCTTCAATTTTCTCATATGTTATGGGTCTGTTTAAACTCTCTATCTCTTCTTGATTTAACTTTGGTGGTTCCCATGATTTTAGATATCCATCCATTTCTTTTAGATTTTCAAATTTTGTAGCATATAAGTTTTTTTAAATAATTCCCTTATAGTGATCTGTATCTTTCTGGTGTCTGTTGTGATGTTTCCCCTTTCATCTCTGATTTTTTATTTGGATTTGCTCTTTCTGTTAACTGGGCTAAGGGTCTGCCTATCTTGTTTAGCTTTTCAAAGAACCAGCTCTTAGATACATTGATTCTTTGTATTTTCTTTCTTTCTATTTCATTAATTTCTGCTCTGATTTTTGTTATTTCTTCTCGTCTGCTGGGTTTGGATTTCATTTGTTCTTGCCTTTCCAGAGTCTTGAGTTGCCCTGTTAGGTCATTTATTTGGGCCCTTTCTAATTTTTTTAATGTAGGGACTTAGAGCTATAAATTTCCCTCTTAGGACTGCTTTTAAAGTGTCCCAGAGATTGTGTTGTATTGTGTTGTACTTTTTGTTGAATTCCAGGAATTCTTTTCTTTCTTTTTTTTTTAATTTTTAAAAATGATTTATTTAATAACAACATACTTAGAAGAAGCATATCATTACAACACAATTGACATATTCAATAACGTTTTCCTGAAGTAGGATGCATCTCTTTCAAATTTGGCTGTAAATTTTTAGGCTTACAGTTGAATTATTACAGTTATACAATATTGTACTCAGTATAAACCCTATAAGACATAAATTAAATGATGTTTTAACCTTTAAAAAGATCTCCATTTCATTATTAAAAATTAAAATTTATACTGAGTGCAATATTGTATAACTGTAAAAACCCTATAAGACATA
>NW_008355159.1:1180266-1186953 GCF_000622305.1 Nannospalax galili
CATGGAGGAAATGATTCCTCCGTGTTGACCCTCCTCTTTATAGACTGGACACTGGCTCAAGTCCATCTGGTGGGGTCTCTCTTTTCTTTCTTAATTTCTCCTTTGACCCACTCATTGTTTAGCAGTGTTTTGTTCAGTCAACACGAGTTAGTGTAGTTACTAAGGCTTCGTCCAGTGTTGATTTTGAGCTTTATTGCATTGTCATCTGATAGAATGCATGGGATTATTTCAATTTTTTGCATTTGTTGAGGTTTTTTTGTGGCCCAGGATGTAATCAATTTTTGAAAAAGTTCCATGGGGTGCTGAGTAGAAAGTGTATTCTTTGGTGCTTGGGTGGAATATTTGAAAGCTGTCTGTTAGGTCCATTTGATGTATGGTATCATTTAATTCAGACATCTCTCTGTTTATTCTTTGTCCAGATGACCTGTCTGTTGGAGGCAGTGGGGTATTGAAGTCCCCTACTGTTAGGGTTCCAAATAGCAGCAGTTTCCCCCCTCCCCAACAGGGACCTCACCTTGACCTTTAGAGTCAAGGGAAACAAACTCTGCTGAGAAGCAGCCTGCCTCTCCTCTGATCTCCAAAGATAAGATAAGCAGATTCTACCTGTTAACCAGAGATTTTAGAAGCTGTTTATAACAACAAGCTTTTCTCTTATCTTAAGAGAGAAAAAGTAAACACTTCCAGACCCTAATCCCACCTGGCAGACTGAATGGAGCCAGCTTTTCCTGCTTCCCCCTCCCTGATTTCTCCCCCAAACACAAACATTCCCCCCTTCCACACCCTAAAGCCCCCATATATAAAGTCCCAGCTCACAACCCGTGGGCAGACATCTTTCCCGGACATCTTTCCCTGACATCTTTCCCTTCCCCAAGGGAAAGGTGCCCCGTGCGAAATAAATCTGTATCCCGCTGAGAATTCCATCTGTGCCTCGGTGCCTTCCTCCATCCACCCACTCGCTCCCGCACGCTCTCTACCTATCACCTACTATTACTGAGTTGGGGCTAATCTGTATCTTAAAGTCTTGAAGTGTTGTTTTTATGAATTTGGATGGACCAGAGTTTGGTGCATATATGTTAATGACTGTAATATCTTCTTGTTTACCTGTTCCTTTGATCAGAATGAAGTGACCCTCCTTATCTCTTCTGATTAGTTTTACATTGAAGTCTATTTTGTCAGCTATTATAATTGTAACCCCTGCTTGTTTCTTAGTGCCATTTCCTTGGAATATTCTTTTCCATCCTTTTACCTTAAGGTAGTGCCTGTCCTTGAAGGTGAGATGGGTTTCTTGCAGACAGCAAAGAGATGGATCTTGTTTCTTAATCCATTCACTTAGCCTGTGTATTTTGACTGGGGAGTTCAGTCCATTGATATTGATGGCTATTACTGAAAGGTGTGTCTTGGTTGCCATCATTTTGATTGCTGTTTGTGTTCTCTAATTTTGTGTTTCTTCAATTATACCTTTATTTTCTTTTGTTGCTCCTGGGGTATAATTGTTTCTCTCTCTCTGCTCTCTGTATTGCTTCAAGTATTCTTTGAAGGGCTGGTTTTGTGAACATGTATTCTTTCAGGCTTTTCATGTCATGGAAGATTTTTCTTTTCCCCTCAACTATAAAAGACATTTTTGCTGGGTAAAGTATTCTGGGCTGACATCTATTGTCATGTAGAAATGGGAATACCTTGGTTCAGGCTCTTCTGGCTTTCATAGTTTGTATTGATAATCAGCTGTAATTCTGATGGGCTTTCCTTTGTATGTGACTTGTTTTTCTTTTGCTGCTTTCAGTATTCTCTCTTTGTTGTGTACAGTTAGTGTTTTACTATGATATGTTGTGGGGAGTTTCTTTTCTGATCCTATTTGGTGTTCTATGTGCTTCCTCTATTTGTATGGGGATGTCTTTCCTTAATTTCAGGAAATTCTCTTCTAAAATCCTGTTTAAGATCTGGTCAACACCATTAACCTGAAATTCTTCTACTTCCTCTATTCCTCTGATATGTAGACTTGGTCTTTTCATGGTGTCCCATGTCTCCTGCATATTCCATTCCTGTGTTTTTTAAAAATTTTCCATTATCTTTGCTTGAGTGGTCCAATTCTTCAACTTTATCCTCCAGTGTTGATATTCTGTTTTCCATTTCATTCATTCTAGTGGTGAGGCTTTCCCCTATTGTTTCAAGTTGGCTTATTGAGTTTTGCACTTCCTTCTTCATTTCTGCTTGAGTTTTCTTCAATGTTTCTATCTCTTTTGTGAATTCATTCAGAAGTTTATCCCTATCTTGTTTTAGTTCTTTAATTTGTTTGTTCATGTGTCCTTTCAATTCATTGAATTCCTTGATCGTGTTTATGATTTTTTTTTTTAAATTCAGTGTCCTGGGTTATCTCTAGGGGGTTGTCCTTGTAGAACTCTTCTACAGGATTGGTGGAGTTTGGTGAGGACATAGTGTTTTGGCTTTCCATTTTATTATTCTTTCGTTGTGATTTTGGCATGTGGATTTCTTTTGTTGTTTATGATTCTGATATAAGAATTAAGTTGACGTATGCATCTCTTTGTATTATCAAGGTGCCTAGATCCTTTTTTTTATTGGTTATGGAAAGCTGGTTGGTACACGGTTCACGTTCTCTCAGGTTTAATTTGGAGGGAACTAATGGCTTCAGATCAGCTATTCAGCAATACCCACAGAAGCCCAATTCAGGTTGTAGTCAGGTACACTCAGGCTTCCTTCACCAGGTGGAGGCAGGATCTGGGCACCCTCAGGCAGTCCACCCTCTCAGGTTGTCAGCTAGGATCTCAGCCATCACCTACCAAAGCCAGATCTGCCCTGGGACCTTGGAAGGGAGAGGCCTCACAAAATCCCCAAGGTAGGGGGATGGGTATAGCACAATTAGGGAAAGCTGACCTCCACGTGGAGGCAGGATCTAGGGGCTCTCAGGCAGTCCCATGTGTTCTCAGCCCCTCTGTCAGAGAGAGGCCAGAGGGAGGCCAGAACTCGGCAATCTCTGGCAGGCTGCTGAGATCAGAGCTCCTACACCGATGGAGGTCAAAATCACCCTCTCAGGCCATCTACTAGGATCTCCTCACTTGAACTCTTAAATATACTGATCACTTTATGTTGCCGTGTGTGACTTGCGGGCGCGGTTTTCGGGCGCTGCACTGCTGGGCGGGTCTCTGGCTCTCTGCGGCTATTCGGGAAGTACAGACGAGTCTGCAGGTCGGCGGGCCCGCACCGGGTGCTGGCGAGTGCAGACTCCGCGGGGGGCTGTAAGCTGCCGGGTGGGTTCTGCGCCAAGCTGACGGACGCTCCCTCTGTGCACGTGATCCGTTGGCCACCGGATCACGAGGGGAGGTGCAGGAACGGTGAACGCAAGATCTTTGCGAGTGGGAAGGATAGCCCCCTTCGGGAAGACTGAATCACAGGCTGGTTCCAGTGCAGTGAGACACAGATACAGCTCCAGACAAGTTCAGTGATACAGCTTCGATTTATTAGGGGGAAACTAGAGAATTTATAGTGTGGTGGCAGTAGCAAAAGCCTCAGTTGATAGGTGCTCCTAGGATGCCCCATTTACATGTGGCAGTGGGCTTCAATCAGGCTGTCAGACAATGCCTGATTATCATATAGGAAAAACCTGGCAGTTAATGCCTGATCAAAACCTGGTAGTTCCTATGCCAGAGGTCATGTATCTGTGGTGGTCACTTCAAAGTGAGTCAGGAAGAGAGTAGGAGGCGCCCTGCTGGAAAGGGGAGTCTCTGCATAAAAACGCCGAGCCCCTTAGGCTATCCAGACATGGAGAGACTGCGACCCAAACAGCAGGGGTCCCCAACAACTTTACTCTTTGGTTATACTTTCCTTTAGGGTATTTAAGACCATACAGTTGGCCCAAATAAATCAATGTATTTTTACACTTAAGGTCATTTGAGGATCTGTTCCTCAGGGGTCACATGGGCTTGGGAGGAGCCCCTGGCTCCTTTCTTTTACCAATTCCATCTATGTGAAGATAAGTCAAAGGTCTCGCTCAACCATGGCTGTTGTCACTTGGAAGTGTGGATGAGATGTTTCCTCTGAGTTGACCCTTCTCTTTGTAGACTGGACACTGGTTCAAGTCCATCTTGTGGGGGTCGCCTTGGCCTCCCTGAACAAGAGGACAGGTGACTTACCACAGTTGTAGGACATTTTGAGAGATGTTCCATAGTGCTCTGGAACTTAGTTGACCTTGGGGAACAAGGGGCAAAAACTGTCCTTTAAGTCCCTCTGACTAGATTAGTATAGGCCCCAAAATATGGCTGTTAAACATCCAATAAAGTTAGTTCCCCCAGTCTGGTACTTTTTTTTTTTGGTCTTTTTGAGACAGGGTCTCCCTGTAGCTCCAGCTGTCCTGGAACTCACTATGTAGACCACACAGGCCTTGAACTCACAGAGATCTGCCTGCCTCTGCCTCCCAAGTGCTGGGACTACAGGCATGCACCACCATGCCCGGCTCTCCTTTTTAAAATGTATTTTGTTCTATGAAATTCAATGTTTAAAAAGTATTGCTCTTCAAAAAAAATTATCAAACAGAAACACACCTTGATTTCTGTTATTTTATTTATTATAGATCCAGATCACATGATAGCAAATAAGAACTATAAATCAAGTGGTGGCAACCAGATTACCACATTAAACAAGGGTAACTTTAATTTTATTTCATTTCTGGTAAGCCCTCACTATCCATTAGGCATCTTTTAACATCTTTTACATTCTCATTTTCTTCTTTTTTAAATAATTATGAGCCATAAGAACATTAACAAATTAATTTTCCAAGTGTTGTGAGAATCCTTTTCCTGGGGATACTAAGCAAAGTTTATTCACTTTTAAGGTTCTAGTGTCAAGGCAAGGTTTGATTAAAGTTTTACTGGGGAACCAATGAATTTACTAAGCTTACTTACCAAGATAACTGAGGGGTGACTGAGGTGTATATGTGACCTGAGGTTATGCACACTGGAAAGCCTTTACCCAGCATGGGTCATGCCTTCTCTTCCTAGCCTTCCCCAGATTGTATACTTTATCCCTCCCCACATCCAGGAGACCATGTGTGATTGGGGTCAAATTACATACAGTTGGCTGGGAAGAGTGGCTGGATAATGTGGTGAGGGTCCAATGACCCTGCTTGGCCCTTCTTTAATGAATGAGCACAACAGTCAACAAGTCCAATCGTGACGATGTTTACTGATCAGGCTCAGCTGAAGTCGTGATGATGGTAGTTATTTCATTCAGGAGATACTGCTGTACAGCATCATCTTATTAAAAGGACATGGACTTTAAAAAAGATTTGGTGCTAGGACCCACATATGAGGGAGAACATACATCGTTTGTTTTTCTGAGTCTGTGTTACTTCACTTAGTATAACAGTTTCTAGATCCATCCATTTACCTGCAGGCTTCCTTCTAAGGTTTGGACCCTTATCAGCAGGAACTCTGAGAAAATTTGGGAAATTCCATAAGGGGGGGCAATTTTGGGACTCTCAGTTGGTCTGCTGTGTTCTCAGCCCCTATGCCAGAGGGAGGCCAGAACCCAGCACTCTCTGGCGATCTGCTGAGATCACAGCAGCTACACTCATGGAGGAAGGAACCCACCCTCTCCGGCTGTCTGCTAGGATCTCAGACTTAGCCTACCAAAGCCAGATCTGCCCTGGGGCCTTGGGAGGGGGCCTCACAAAATCCCAGGTAGGGGGATGGGTATGGTGCAATTAGGGGAAGCTCACCACCATGTGGAGGCAGGATCAGGTTGCTCTCAGGCAGTCCCCTGTGTTCTCAGCCCCTCATAATTCCTAATCTCACAATTTTGTGAAATTTTTTGTAGTAATTTCTCCAAAGGCAAAGCCTCATTTGGATCATTTTAACTGAAATCCCTGTAAGTGTTTCCAGACATTTTTGCTTATAACCCACTTATTTAATGTTATTTTTCTTAAAAATTAATTTGAAAATATTTGTTTTCAAATGATTATCAAGAAACAGTATACTTTAATCTCAGCACTCAGGAGGCAGAGGTAAGCAGATCTCCATGAGATCAAGGCCAGCTGGGTCTACATAGTGAGTGCCAGGCCAGCTGGGGCTACAGGTAGACCCTGTCTCAAAAAATAAAAATAAACAAACAAAAAAGAAACAATATAGGGATGAGGTTCTATCCCTAGCATTGCAAAAGGAAGAAGGGAGGAAGTAAGAGAGAGGAAAGGAGGAAGAATGTGGGGCTCATGGCTGTAATCCCAGCACTCATGTAGCTAAGGCAGAAGAAGTGCCACAAGTTCAAGGCCAGTCTAGGTTACAGAGTGAGATCTTGCCTTAAAAAAATCAAATTATGAGGTCAGGCATGGTGACATAAGCCTGTAGTCCCAGCACTTGGGAGGCAGAGGCAGGCGGAGCTCTCTGAGTACAAGGTCAGCCTGGTCTGCATAGTGCATTCCTGGCCAGCTGGGGCTAGAAGGAGACCCTGTTTCAAAAAGACCCCCAAAAAATTAAATTAAGGGCCAGTGAGATGGCTCAGTGGGTAAAAACTCCTACACCAAGATAGACAATTTCAGTTGGATGCCCAAGATCCATGTGGTACAAAGAGATAACCACTCCCATAAAGTATCTTCTAACCACTGCACTCATACTGTGGCATGCACATGTACCTACACACACACACACACACACACACACACACACACACACAATAAATAAA
>NW_008355159.1:1186983-1187479 GCF_000622305.1 Nannospalax galili
CAAATAAATAAATAAACATGACTCGGGAGGCAATCTGCTAGATTCAAATTCTAATTCACCTGTATTTTTTATCTTTGCTTATTTCTATTTTATATGTAGAAGTGTTTTGCCTGAATGTATGTCAGTGCACCTGTGTCATGCAATGCCTGAAGAGGCCAGAAGAGGGCATTGGATTCCCCTGGAACTGGAGTTAGACTGTTATTAGCCTCCATGTGGATGTTGGGAACAAAGGTCAGGTCCTCTGCAGGAACAGCCAGTGCTCTTATCCACTGAACCATCTCTCCAGCCCAGACCCCACCTGTGTGAATTTTGGCATAACTTTCATAAAAGGATAGTAACAGCACTTCCCATATGGAGGTACAATGACTAAATTATTCAGTCCATGGTACCTAGAAGATGTTCAGCATTAGCTATTATTATTTAATATCTAATATGTTTAAGGTTCTAGTCACTGGGCTACAGATCTTGGCTAGTGTGACCATATGAAATATGGAAG
>NW_008355159.1:1187742-1190350 GCF_000622305.1 Nannospalax galili
TAAAAAAATTAAATTTCAGATTTTTTACTAATTTATTTCCTTCTCAATTTCCTATGTCTGTGAGTTTTGACTAGGCTTCTCTCATGTTCACTGTCTTCCTAGCCAGCACAAGCCTTGATTTTTCTCAGCTCAAGGCTTACATATGAAAAAAAAAGACATGCAGACTACATACTTGATGGAGACCATGTCTGACAATCTGAAGGAAAAATTAAATTTCAGATTTTTTACTAATTTATTTCCTTCTCAATTTCCTATGTCTGTGAGTTTTGACTAGGCTTCTCTCATGTTCACTGTCTTCCTAGCCAGCACAAGCCTTGATTTTTCTCAGCTCAAGGCTTACATATGAAAAAAAAAGACATGCAGACTACATACTTGATGGAGACCATGTCTGACAATCTGAAGGAAAATTACCTGTTGCTTGCAAAAGAGATTTTGTTCTAGAGACTCATACAACTACAGTTAGATGTAGGCTGGGGCTGAAGTCATCTGTCTTGTTCTTTCACAGGTCTTCTGCCTAGGCTGGGAAGATATAAACAGCTCCAGTTTAACTGATGCTCCTTGGCCATCTCCATGTGTTCTCTCCATGGGTTGTCTCCAACATGGCAGCCATAGGGTAGCAAGGCTTCTTACATGGCAGTAACAGAGCCTGTCCTTGTAGTGATGGAGGGGGTAGAAAGACATTGAAGCACATTCCAGGCTACAGATACATTGTCCCCTATCACCTAGTCTATGAAATCACATATTAATCACAACCAATATCGAATTCTAATAAGACTGGAATAAAAGGCTAACCTAATGTTAAAGGGGAAGCAACAGGCTGTGGCAAAGTTGTGAAGGAAATGTGGGATTAGAAGTATCATAGCCATTTGGGGAGAAAAATAGTCTTGGCCACAAATAGAAAGAGCCAGATCAGGCAAAGTGTGACTTGTGTAAGGGAAAGAGGAATACAGAAACTCACATTTGCGGAGCTCCAATTATGCCCTGCATGCTTTACATAAAGCTACCTACAGATCAGCAACCATCTGAATCATAGATACCTGATTCACAGTGATGGACACATGACTCAGATTCAGCTCTCCAGTCTTTTTGATTTATGTCCAGTTCACCTGATTGATGACAATGCTACTAACAATGGTTAGTAGCAGCAGGTCCACTGGAGTTCCTCAGTTCTCTTCCACCCAATCTCTCACCCTTTAGCAGGCTCCTTTGTCAGGCTAGTTCAGGATTCATAGAGAGAAGGGGTCCTAGAGCAGCAGGCCTCATTTTGCAGGCACTTTTCAAGTCTCTTCTTATGGCATAGTTGCCATTGTCCATTGGCTGAATTAAGCTACATGGCCAGATCAGATCTACAAGCATTGCAAGAGTGCAAATACAGGAACAGAGGAAACTGTGGCCATGTAATTTGACCTACCATAGCATGAGCTATTAAATTTTGCTCACCATCTTATCTGCAAGAAATTATTAGACTCCAAATGAGAGTAGGACCATAAAGAAGGCTACTTATATACCATCTCCCCCAGGGTAGCAACAGAGGCAAGGCGTCTTCTAGTCTTCAAATCATACCAGAGCAGCTTATACATGGAACAGGACCAGCACAAGAGAAGTCCAGGAGGCACATCCATGAAGTCAGCAGAGTTTGAGGCAAGCAAGAATGAAATGGGAGTGGACCAAGGCGAAACCTTGAGAAAGTATAGACCTGAGGTAGAAAAGACTGAATTGGAGGATGCCACTGAAACACAGTGCTACCAAATCAGGCTTGTTTTTCCTATCACTCCAACTGAAACAGGACCTTTGATTTTTGTTGTTGGTGTTATTTTTGTTCACATAGGTATCATCACCAAGGTCATCACATGTCGTGCTTTGACTGGCTTTTTCCATTTATGGTTGGTCACAGAAAGGATGACTTGTGCAAAAGATTTGATTCACAAGGTGGCCAGGGGTAGGATTTGAGGACATTTATGGCTGAGGTGGGGTGGAAACCAACCGTAAGTTAACTAAGAGCAGGTATAATAGGGTAAGTCAGCAGTAGGGTAAGTCTAGGGGGATTATTCAAGTTTTCCTTCAGTTTCAACAGCATGGTCAAGAAGGCTGGTTTTAGCCCAGCACAGTGACTCAAGACTATAGTCCCAGCCTTCCCAGCCTGTGTAAAAAAACAAAGGCCAACAAAATAAAAAAAGAAATGAGTGCTTCAATCTTTTCTCTTCTCTACATCTGTATCTCTATCTCTCCAGAAACGGATTGTGACAAAACGTTGCCATAATCTTCTCTGCTACTATTTATCCTCTCAGTGCAGAAACCACACAGGTGGTGGTGATGATGGTGAGTGTGATGATGATGCCATTAAGATGTTTGCACATGCATTTCTAATTTCTATGTATCTGATTACTACTAGTCACAGTTGGTTACCTCCTGAGCTCCTTGGCATCTGATCATGGATATAAAGTCATCAGGTAGATTTCAATTGTAATGTTTTTCATATCTACTATTATTAAGGAGCAAATTTTTATGCTTTGAAGAATTATTATTTTTAATCATTTTTAAAATTTTTAATAACTACATGATTAGAAGAAGCATTTCACTACAGCTTTGACATTCAGTAACACACTCC
>NW_008355159.1:1191180-1191582 GCF_000622305.1 Nannospalax galili
GAAATTATATTGGCCCCTTTAATCTTTGGTTATACTTTCCTTTTCGGTGTTTAAGGCCATACAGTTGGCCCAGATAAACCAATGCATTTTTACTCTTAAGGTCGTTTGGGGATCTGTTCCTCAGGGGTCACATGTACTTGGGAGGAGCCCCTGGCTCCATTCTTTTATCAGTTCCGCCTAGGTGAAGATAAGTCAAAGGTCCTGCTTGACCATGGTTGGCTTCCCTTAGAAGCATGGAGGAAATGATTCCTGTGTGTTGACCCTCCTCTTTGTAGACTGGACACTGGCTCAAGTCCATCTGGTAGGGTCTCCTTGGCCTCCTTCATCAAGAGTACAGGTGACCCACCGCAATTACAGGGCATTTTGAGAGATGCTCATAGTCTCCTGGAACTAGTCGACCTA
>NW_008355159.1:1192159-1193570 GCF_000622305.1 Nannospalax galili
CTTATGTCTGGATACATACTCATTTATCAGGGTTTGGTTCTCGGATCCACATATGAGGGAGAATATATGTTGATTTTTTTTTTGAGTCTGTGTTACTTCACTTAGTATAACAGCTTCTAGTTCCATTCATTTACCTGAAAATTTCATGATTTCATCTTTCTTTACTGCTGAGTAAAACTCCATCATATAAATGAACCACATTTTCATTACCCACTCTTAATTGAGGGGCACTTAGGTTGCTTCCATCTCTTAGCTATTGTGAAAAGGGCAGCAACAAACATGGATGTACAAGTGTCTCTGCAATAGGATGAGTCATTTGGGTATATGCCAAGGACTGGTATAACCGGGTCAAATGGTAGATTCATTTGTAGTTTTTTAAGAGTTCACACTGCTTTCCATAGGGGTTGAACAAGTTTTCAGTCCCACCAGCAGTGGATGAGTGTTCCCCTTTCCCCACATCCTCTCCAACATTTGGTATCATTTGTTCTCTTGATCTTAGCCAGTCTGACCGGGGTACAATGAAATCTTAAAGTGGTTTTAATTTGCATTTCCCTAAGTATTAGTGATGTTGAACATCTTTTAAGATGTTTCATGGCCATCTTTGCTTCCTCTTTTGAGAACTCTCTGTTCAACTCCTTAGCCCATCTTTTAATTGGGTTGCTTCTTGTCTTGAGTCTCTGTTTTCTGAGTTCGTTATATATTCTGGATATTAAACCTCTGTCAGATGTGTCACTGGTGAAGATTTTCTCCCATTCTGTGGGTTTTCTGTTCACTTCTCTGGTTGCTTCCTTTGATATACAGAAGCTTTTTAGTTTAATGAGGTCCCATTTGTTCATTTTTGCCCTTGTTTCCTGAGCGATTGATGTCCGGTTTAGAAAATCCTTTCCTACACCTATATCTTGTAGGTTTTTCCCAATGTTTTCTTCTAACAGTTTCAGAGTTTCAAGCTTTACATTGAGGTCTTTGATCCTTTTGGAACTGACTTTTGTGCAGGTTGAAAGATAGAGGGTTAGTTTCATTCTTCTACAGGTGGAGATCCAGTTTTGCCAGCACCATCTGGTGAACATTCTGGCTTTCCTCCGGTGAATATTCTAGGCCCCTTTGTCAAATATCAGGTGGCTGAAATTGCATTTACTCATATTTGGGTCTTCAATTTTGTTCCATTGATCTGTGGGTCTATTTTTGTGCCAGTATGATGCTGTTTTTTTTACTATAGCTCTGTAATACAGCTTAAAATCTGGTATAGTAATCCCCCTGGCATTGCTCTTAGTTCTCAGGGTTGCTCTGGCTATCTGAGGTCTTTTTGTGCTTCCATATGAATCTTAGTATAGTTTTCTCCAATTCTGTGAAAAATGTCATGGGGATTTTGATTGGCATTGCATTGAATCTATATATGACTTTTGGTAGGATG
>NW_008355159.1:1193807-1194333 GCF_000622305.1 Nannospalax galili
CCACTTTACCGAACGTGTTAATAATTTCTCAGAGTTTTCTGGTGGAATTTTTGGCATCTCTTAGATATACTATCTTATCATCTGTAAAAAGGAATAATTTGATCTCTTCTTTTCCAATTATTACTCCTTTAATTTCCTGCTCTTGTCTTACTGCTCTTGCAAGACTTTCAAGCACTATGTTAAAGAGAAGTGGAGGCAGTGGTCAGCCTTGTCTGGTTCCTGATTTCAATGTGAATGCTTCCAGTTTTTCTCCATTTAGAATGATGTTGGCTGTGGGTTTGTTATATATGGCTTTAATTATGTTGAGGTATGTTCCCTCCAGTCCAATTCCCTCTAGGACTTTGAACATAAATGCATGTTGAATTTTGTCAAAGGCGTTCTCTGCATCTATTGGCATGACCATGTGGTTCTTGTATTTTAGCCCATTTATATGATTTATGACGTTTATTGACTTACATATATTGAACCATTCCTGCATCTCTGGAATAAAGCCAACTTGATCATGGTGGATGATCCTTTTGATGTG
>NW_008355159.1:1195141-1195919 GCF_000622305.1 Nannospalax galili
TAGGCTTTTAGAGTTATGAACTTCCCTCTAAGGACCAATTTCAGTGTGTCCCAGAGGTTTGTTGTGTTGTATTGTCCTTTTCATTTAGTTCCAGGAATACTTTTATTTCTTTCATAATTTCTTTTTTGACCCATTCATCATTCAGGAATGTATTGTTTAATCTCCATGTGTTCATGTGGTGATTAGGGCTTCTTCTGGTGTTGATTATAAGCTTTATTGCATTGTGGTCTGACAGAATGCATGGAATTATTTCAATTTTTTGTATTTGTTGAGGCTTTTTTTTGTGCCCCAGTGTATGGTCAATTTTGGAGAAGGTTCCATGGGGTGCTCCGTAGAAAGTATGTCCTTTGGTGCTTGGGTGGAATACTTGGTAGATGTCTGTTAAGCCCATTTGATATATGGTATTGTTTAATTCAGATCTCTCTCTCTGTTAACTCTCTTCCCTGTTGGCCTATCTAATGGAGACAGTGGGGTATTGAAGTCCCCGACTATTAATGAGTTGGGATTAATCTGATCTTAAAGTCCTGTAGTATTGTTTTTATGAAGTTGGGTGCAGCCGAGTTTGGTGAATATATGTTCATGATTGTAATATCTTCTTGATTCATTGTTCCTTTGATCAGGATGAAGTGGCCCTCTTTATCTCTTCTGATTAGTTTTAGTTTAAAATCCATCTTGTCAGATATTAGAATTGCTACACCTGCTGTTTTCTTAGTACCATTTTCTTGGTATATTTTTTTCCATCCTTTCACTTTGAGATAGTGTTTATCCTTGAAGGTGA
>NW_008355159.1:1196396-1216904 GCF_000622305.1 Nannospalax galili
GTTTCTCTTTTGCTCTTTCAGTATTGTCTCTTTGTATTGTGCATTTAGTGATTTTACTATAATGTGCCATGGAGAGTTTCTTTTCTGGTCCTGTCTGTTTGGTGTTCTATATGCTTCTTGTATTTGTATAGGCATGTCCTTCTTTAATTTTGGGAAATTTTCTTCTACGATTCTGTTGAAGATATGGTCCATGCCATTATCTTGAGATCCTTCTCCTTCCTGTATACCTAAGATTCTGAAGTTTGTTCTTTTTATGTTGTCACACATTTTCTGCATATTCCATTCTTGTGATTTCTTAAATTTTTCATAATCTTTGCTTGAGTGGTCAAATTGTTCAACACTATCCTCCAATGTTGATATTCTGTTTTCCATTTCATTCATTCCTGTGGTGAGGCTTTCCCCTGTTGTTCCTAGTTGGCTTATTGAGTTCTGCACTTCCTTCTTCATTTCTGCCTGAGTTTTGTTCAATGTTACCATCTCTTTTGTGAATTTATTCAGAAGTTTATCCCTATCTTCTTGTAGTTCTTTCTTTTTTCATGTGTTCTTTAATTTCGTTGAATTCCTTGATCATGTTTATGATGTTCTTTTAAATTCTGTGTCTTAGGTTATCTCTATGAGGTTCTCCTTGTAGAACTCTTCCCCATGTCCTGCATTATCTCTAGGGAGTTCTCACTGTACTCCCCTAGAGGGCTATTGGTATTTTTAAGGATATGTTATTTTGGTTTCTCATGTTATTATTTTTTCTCTGTGATTTTGACATGTGAATTTCTTTTGTAGTTTCTGATTCTTGTGTGAGATGTAAGCCTTCAAGTTTAGGTCTGCTTCTTTTTGTGAACTATTTGTGTCTTTGTGGTTTACTTTTTGGGCATGAAAAGCTAGTTCATCTAAGCTTCTGGTTCTCCCTTTTGATTTTATATTGGAGTGGCCAGATTGCTTTTGTCTTCAGGAGTTCACACAGAGGTCCAAGTCAGATGAGAATCAGATGCTCTCAGGCTTTCTCCTAAGATCTGGATCCCTCCAAGAAATATTTTGGCCTCAGGAATTTGGGGGTTGGCCTGGCCTGGGAGCCGGGCCCAGGAAAGATGCTGTTCTAGGGCAGTTGGTGGCTGTGCCACCCAGAGATGCAAAGGAAAATGGGGGTAGTAAGTGGCCCCAAGGGCCCCTGGGAACTGCACTGAGGAGCTGGGTTGGTCTGGATGCAAAGGACCAGGAAGAGGAAAGGTCAGCCCTGGCATTCAGGAAAGAGGCTGGCAAGAAGCTGGTGGGTTGTACAGACACAGGGAAGCAGAGGGATGTGAGGACAGGGCCAGGCCCAGAGCACCCCTGGGGACCGGAGAAGGAACTGAGTTGGTCTGGATGCAAAGGATCAGGAAGCAGTGGTGGTTCCTCAGGTGTCTGGGACGCCAAGACAAGGAATGGGACAGGACCCAGGCTTGGAGGAGAGACTGGTGGGGGCGATGGGAGGGTGAATGAGGCTGGGGGAGTCAGGGTGCATGGACTTACCCTGGAGAGAAAGGCGTGTGGGTGGTGCAGGCCCAGGGAAGCAGAGGGAGGTAAGGGCCTGTCCAGGCCCAGAAGCAGTGCTCCTGGGGACCCAAGAAGGACCTGAGTTGCTCTGCATGCAAAGGATCAGGAAGCAGTGGTGGTTCCCCAGATGTCTGGGGCACCAAGACAAGGAATGGGACAGGACCCAGGCTAGGAGGAGAGACTGGTGGGGGAAATGGGAGAGTGAATGAGGCTGGGGGAGTCAAGGCACTGAGGGCGCAATCAACTTACCCTGGAGAGAGAGGCTTACAGATCGGAGAGAGAGCAAAATTATTTATTTCTATTTTGTGTATATGTGTGTTTTGCCTGCATGTAAGTGCACCATGTGTGTGCAATGCCTGACAATGCCAGAAGAGGGTGTTGGATTCCCTATAGCTGGAGTTACAAATGATTGTCAGCTATCATGTGGGTGGTAGGAACCAAATTCAGATCCTCTGGAAGAGCAGCCTGTGTTCTTAAACAGTCAGCCATCTCTCCAGCCCCTACTGTTCCTTTGTTTAAAAAATATTTTATTTATTATTTTTATTTTATGTGTATGTGTGTATTGCCTGCATGTAGGTAAGTGTACCTGTGTCGTGCAATGTCCATGGAGGACAGAAGAGGCTGTTGGATCCCCTGGAACTGGAGTTTAGCTGCCATGTGGGTGCTGCAAACAAAACCTGGGTCTTCTGCAAGAGCATTCAGTGTTCTTAACTGCTGAGCCATCTCTCCAGCCCCCCCCCACCACTGTTCCTTTTTTTTAAATTTAGAGAATTTCATAAATTGCTTGGCAACTTCTTTTTCTGCCTTAGCAATACATCATAAACATCTTTCTAAGGTAACTAATATACTTCTAGCTGATTATTTGTAATAACTTTACAGTCTCTGGATGGAATATACAATTTATGTTGCCATTCCTTCATTAGCTGGCACTCCAGTTGCTTCAGGGCTGTGTTTTATTGTTTGTTTTGTTTTTCTGACCTATAGCAAAAGACAAGAAGCCGCCTTATGATATACTTGTATATATACCAGTATTTTATACCTTTAGAGTATGTTCTAGAAGATGGGATTCTTGGGTCCTAAATGTTGTAGTTATTGTATTATGCAATAAAACAAAACTTAGTGACTTTTAAAGAAAAATAGCTTATTGCTTTCCTTATGTCTCCAATTCTAGGATTCATCTGGGGCATGTCACCTCTGCTCTTAGAGGATCATTTGTGGCAGCTCAACTGGAGGCTGGAAAATTTATTTCAAAGATGGTTCACTCACATGCTTCGGCAGCTGGCATCAGCTGATAACTAGGAGCTCGGTGGGACTTGTGGGTTAGAAGCCTTGGTTCCTCTCTGCTTGGGCCACTCTATAGGTTACATGGGCTTCTTCAGGGAATGGAGCTGGAACCTAAGAGTGAGTATTTCAAAAGACCCAAGCAGAAGTTGCCTCGTGTCCTTATCAGCTAACTTCAGAAGTCATACAGTATTACTTTCACCACATTCCACTTATGGAAATAGTTACACTCATCCAGATCCAAGAAGAGAACTAGGTTTTGCCTTCTGAGAGTAGAGGGAAGGTTCTAAAGGAGTATGCACTGGGGCTGGAGACATCGCTTCGCAGTTAAGAGCACTGGCTGCTCTTGTAGAGGACCTGGGTTTGGTTCCCAGAACCCACATGGCAGCTAACAACCACCTGTAACTCCAGTTCCAGGGGATCGGATGTCCTCTTCTGGCTTCTATGGGCACTGTACAACACAGGTGTACTTACATACATGCAGGCAATACACTCATATGCACAAAATAAAAATAAATTTTTAAAAAAGAGTATGCAGAATGGAAGATACTACTATAGCCACCTTTGGAAAATACATTCTTCCTATGCAAAGATCATGTAGCCAGTAAGCAATAATACTAAGAAAAATCTTATTTTAGCCTTTTTCATTCCACAATATGACACTGTTTCATTGTTATGTGAGTGGAATCATCTTCTGAGGGTTGAGTTAGGGGTATACAAACTAACTCAAGGAAAGACAGAACAGGAAGCCAACTGTTCACTAAACCACATGGAGGTCAACATATCAGAATTATGTACTGACTTGGTTACTCTCTGTAGTGAGATGCCTCTCTGGCCATAGCATATCAAGGTTCAAGGACAAGGGACCTCAGGATTCACTAAGATTTTTTAATGGCTTTCATGACCAATCACATGTTTCTGCTGGTCTCATTAACCATTTACCACCTACCCCCTAAAAGAGCCATAATTTGATCTCAATACATTCACACTATCATGAAGGGGGGAGTAAAGGCATCTCAATTCTGCTTTTTGTTTGTTCCATGCTTTTCTTCTTTTTTACCTTTTTGTTTGAACAGAATGGATCCATTCCATCAGGAGCCTTGAAGAATGAAAGGTTGTCTGGACAGGAAAGCTATCTATCACATAAATGAGCAAGGTCATATGATCAGACAAATCCTCAGAGTTAAATATGTCACTGTAAAAAATGGGGCCATTCACATTTTGGAATATGGAATTTTTAAAGCTTATCCTTGGTTTTTGCTTTGCTTACTTAGATACCACAAGCCATGCCATTCTTCTGTGGCTACATCTACTTTAAGGGGTTAGTACTTCACTAAGGTGGGAACAATTTGTCTCTGAAGAATAATTCTCATCTCCTCCTTCCATTCTGCAGTCCCACCCATTCCCCCATAGTTTGGCCGTGCACTTGTGTTCCACATAGCCATACCTCATTATGCTCATGGGGCTAGGAAGAAGGAACTAAGTAGATGTAAAAAGATACCCCAGCCCCTTTCTCTCCTAGGAATTTGGGAGGGAGAAGAAGACCATAGGATGAAGGATCAATAATATGTGTGCATCCTGGCTCACCTCCCTGGGATGAATATGAGCCATACAGAGAAATAAGGTGGCTTTCAACAATCCTGAGTCAGTCATCGTGAACTCAACTGGGTGGCATAGTGGGAAAGCAGAGCAGTCCTTGATCTTTCCCAGCTGCCTTTAGTCCCTGCATTGACACATAGATCCAGAGGACCTGTTCAAGCCCACCTCAGCAGGACATTGTCACCTTGTAGTAGGCAGACAGAGGCCTCAGCACACATTCAGAGGTCTGCAGCTATCAGGAGCCCAGGGAAGACCTGGTCATCCCAAAAGGGTCACACGGGCCTTGTCTGGATGGGAGGAAAGGCTTGTTCCAAAGATGTACCAGCCAAAGACATCAGCATAGCATACACAGAAGACTAAGGAACCCATGTGCTTTTTATCATGGATCTGGGAAGTACTGAAAGACAAGTGTTCACCAAATGAGGACCTGAATATCTTCTAAAAAATACCTTTATATTATCAGAAATGATTCCATTTAAATAAGACTGAACATTGCATTTTATTCCAGCAATAAACAGGTAGGGACTTAGCAAACTCATTAGTAGAATTGGCTGGTATGGAAAAAGCCCTAAGGTTTGTCACTGTAAATCTCCTCCCTGTGTTCTAAAGCAGGGCTGGTGAAAAAAAGAAGAAAGAAAAGAAAATACACCAAGAAGGGGAGACTACAGACAGAACAGCCAGTGCTTTCAGAATCTGAAACACTAACATTCATCTTCATTAGCCAATTGTAGAGTCAAGCCAAAGGTCGGCCGGCCCTTCTCAATTACTGACTCCCTGCTCCAAAAGGCTCGGAGAAGATGAGACAGCTATCTTTTTGAGATGCCCACAGTTGGGTAGAAGATGACCCCATAAGAACTCCCAGGTACCCCAGGTGATCCTGTCATGGCCATAGCACAATGGGCAGAAATCTGGCAGACAGTCCTTTTCAATCAGAGAAGTGAAATGAAGCACAAAGGGGACTTTCTGAAGAGGATGTGGCTAGAGTCCAGAAGGCAAAGCCTCAGAAATGAAGATACTTCATGGGCATGTATGGTTGTGGGCATAGCTAATACATGTTCACCAAAATTTATTGTTTTTGTCTTCCTTTGCCCATATTTTCTAGTTTGCCTTACATTATGTAACCACACAACCTGAGTTGTGGTTAACAGGACGTGGGTAGAAGCTGGTGTACTGGGCTGTGGAACCGCTTACAGAAACATCCATGCTCCCTTCCTCCATCTGTCTTCTGGAAGCAGAAGGCTTGGTAGATGATACTGAAGACCCAGAAGGTCCAACCTTGGGCAGAAGGAACCTGGGTCCCTGCATGACTTCATGGAGTAAAACCTTCTTCCATACTTAGTCACCTGGATATTATGTGAACAAGAAATGAATGTCTATTAGTTTTCTGAGATTTGGGGGTCTTCTATTATTATAGCAGTTAACATTACTAAATTAATTCAGCAGGGGAAGCTGGGTCATTCCAAAAGCAACCATCAGGCCAAAGGTAGGCCATGATGGCAATAATCCTAATGAGAAACAAGGGAACTAACATAAAATTAGTTACTGGGATCAAAAACTTTCCCTTCCCAATTTAAGAAGCAGGAATGTTATGCAAAGATCAAGTGCTTTGCAGGGTGAGAAGACAAGGTATGGTTTTAGTTTTACCATTTGCTAGGTTTGTGACCTTACAAGGACCCTTCTGCAATTTCTTCATCTGTGAAGGAGCAATAACCACATCTAATTCTTATTCTGTTGTCATGCTCAGACTCAATGAGATTGCACACACATGGAATGTGAACACAGTGTCTGGTACATAGTGGAGCGGCAGTAAGTATTCATTTTCATTTTCTTCCTTGTCTTTACTGCAATCTTGTCTACACCAACATTTTGCCCATAATCCTGGGGTATTGTCTGATCTCAGCAAAATGGAAACATATATTTCTCCCAGATACCAGGGAAGACTGAGACTGGTGATGGCCCTCTCTTTCATGCTAGGGCAACTTGACCAACATTTTCATTCCATTGATTGATCCCATTCATTTTGAGCTGCTTTAAAAAAATCCATTTCTACCCTTCACAGTGATCTGGAAGGTGGACTGGCCTCAAAGACACCTCAGCACAACTGCTACCCAGCTCCAGGGGCAGGCAACCAGGTGTCTGGTCCCTCAGCCTCAAGGATGCAGCTGACTGACAGGCAGCAGGATGCTGAAGTTCTTGTATGAGGAAAAATATCACCAGCAGCAGCAGCAGCAGCAACAGAAGGCACCTTTGGAAAGCAGCCATGCCAGAAAGGCTGATGCTGCTGCCCTGCTGCCTGGAGACCCACACAGGGGGCAAAACAGCAAATAATTGATGGTTTCCCAAATGAGTTTTGCAAAGTTGAATGTGGAGTTGAAGACAGAGGTTTGACTCCAGCCTGAGCCTAATGGGCCACTTCCTGACAGCTCAAAACAGACAGAAACAACTGAATACTGCTTCCTCAGCTGTATATAGAAATAATCCCTCACAAGTGTGGGCAGTTCTAGTTGTGGGTCTCAACCTTGGCTGCAAATTTGACTCACCTGGGGAGCCTTAAAACTTTCTGATGCCCAGCCCACGGTCCAAATCAATTATATCACAATTTCCAGAGCCAGGACCTAGGCATCTCTAATTTCTAAAGTTCGCCAAGTGATTCTACTGTGCAACCAAAGGTGAGAACCACTGTTCTACCACTTCCAAGTACTTGCCCAAGCAGTAACTCCTTTGATGTGAGCAAAGTGGCAGAAAAGGAAACAGTAAACTCAGACAGGGACAATAACTTGCTTATAGACATTTGCTTGATGGGAAGAGAAACTGGGAACTGGGACATGGCCCAGATCTGTTGGTCACTTAAGGAATCTTTCTTTTTTCTCCCTGGTCATTTCTACAAAATGGGAAATTTGTGTTTACCTCACAGGTGTGTGATGAGGATAAAACAACTTCCATTCGTATTCATTTTACCTAATCAATACATATATACTTTCAGTGTGCCTGCTCTGTCCTAGTTTGCTTTCTGTGACTGTGATAAACACCATGACTAAAAGCAGCTTGAGGAAGAAAGAGTTTACTTCATCTTACGGATTACGGTCCATCACTAAGGGAAGCCAAGGCAGGAAATCAAGGTAGGAGCTTGAAGCAAAAACAATAGAGAAATGCTGCTTACTGGCTTGCTTCCTTGCTCTTGAGCCAGTTACCTTTCATTTATAGCCGAGGCCTAACTTTCCAGGGATACTGGACTGCCCACAGTGAGCTAAACCATCCTACATCAATTAGCAATCAAGAAAATGTCCCCCAAACATGCCCACAGGAATCTGATGGAAGAAAGATCTCAATTGAAGTTCCCTCTTCCCAGGTATGTCAAGTTGTCAACCAAGATCAGACATCATAAGCACTATTGAAGCACTTTAAAATGTTAACTAAGTTCAGTTTTATTAAAACATTTCCTGTGCCCCCATATACCACACTATTGCTTTAAATTGTCTTTAAATTATATGAACATTTTTGAACTAGCAATTCTTTTTTATCATTCTTGAATATGAAGTAATTAAGGGCCTGTGAAAAGATTTATGCACTGGATGACAGTTATAGTTTGGATACTGAATGTCCACCAAATGTGCATGTGTTTTTTAAAGGCCTTGTCCCTGAGGTAGCACTACTTGGAGGTAGTGAAACCTTTCAGAGGTGGAGCCTAGTGACACCCTTTAGGTTAGTAGGGTTCTCCCTTTAAAAGAACTATGGGATCCCAGCCTCTTCCTTTCTTTCTTTTGTTTTCTGGACGTGGAGTAAATAGTTTTGCTGTCATGAGCTCCTGCCTCACCACAGGTCTAAGATAACATGGTCATCAGATCATGGACTGGAGTCTTTGAAACTGTGAGCCAAATAAATTGCTTTTTTAAATAAAATTATCTCAGTCAGGTTTTTTTATATATTTTATTTATTATTTTTATTTTATGTGTATTGCCTGCATGTATGTGAGTGCATCTGTGTCAGGCAATGCCGTGGAGGTCAGAAGAGGGCTTCGGATTCCCCTGGAACTGGAGTTAAGGGTGGTTCATAGCCACCATGTGGGTGCCGGGAATCAAACCCGGGTCCTCTGCAAGAGCAGTCAGTGCTATTAAATGCAGAGTCATCTCTCCAGCCTCTCAGTCAGGTATTTTTATATTATCAGAAAGGTTACTAATATAGCAATCACTGCTCTTTTATTAATGATGACAAAACATGGAAACACTAAGGTTTAAGTACAAGGTGTTCATTAAAGAAGTTATGACATAATAAAAAAGCTGAAATATCAAGCTTCAGTTTTAAATGGTATGTGGCAAATGGATCTTAGAGTGACCCTATGTTCCTGTGTAATAACCCCTTTTGCTTGAGTGTAGGTGGGACTGTATACTTGCTTCTAATGAACAGAAGATAGTAAAGGTGTTAGAATGTCACTCATATGGTTAGGTTACAACAGATGGAGCTGAAGATGTGATACTCTAGTCTTGCAAGCTGTCATACTGTGAGCCATCTCTAGAGAGGGCCACATGGCAGTGAACAATGGGAAACTCTAGATCCTGAGAATTGCCATCAGCCAAAAGCTAGCAAGAATTCAGGCCTTCAGTCACACAGCCTCAAAAATGTATTTTGTCACTAACCTGGATGAGCTAAAACATGAATTCTGTCTTAGTCAAACCTTCATATAAAAACAGAGCCTGGTTGACTAAAATGATACCCTCATGTGATCATGAGCAAAGAATCAAGCTAGGCTGGTCCTAAACTCCTGATCTATGGAAACTGCAAGATAATAAATATGCATTGTTTTAAGCCATTGAATTTGTTAGTAGTTTGTTACACTGAAATAAAAAACTAACCTAAGTATCATAGTAAGATAGAAGGCTATACTATTAGATGAAAGGCATTCATAAAATATTATTAAATAACAAGGCTCTGATTATAAAGCAATATGATCCAAGACCCAAACACACACACACACACACACACACACACACACAGACTATGGAAATCCAATAATATGGATAATTAAAGATAACTTTTATTTCCTCTTTTCTCTGTACTTTCTAAAATTTTTTTTATTATTAATGCAATATTAGATGTTAAAAATTAAAATAATAAATAAAATATTCAAGTGTTACTGGGTAGCAAAATTATGGTTGAATTTATATTTTAGAATTCTAAAAGCTTATTTTAATTTTCTTCTTTGAAGAGCTGACAACACACACTGGTATAAATAAAAAGAATAAATAACTCCCAGTGGTTTTTTTTTTTTTACTATTGATGAAAAATTCCATCATCATTTCTCCTAGATTAAATTAAGGGGGAAAATCTTATGTTCCATACATTGAGATATAAGCTATCATACATAGAGTAAGCAAACATGTGCTCTAGATTCTAAACTTAGCTACTCAGTTGTTATATTTTCTGAAAACTAGCAAATTATTTCACCTTTGCAACTCTTTCCTCATCTATAAAATGGGATAATACCTACCTTATAGAACAAAACTATTATGAGGACTCAATAAACTACTGTACAATTTCTTTTTAAGTGAGCCTAAACATGTAGTAGGTACCCAATAAATGTTGGTTTAGTGTTACTATCATCATCACCATAACCACCACCACCATCATCATCATCAACAACAACAAGAACAACAACCAACTTCCTATTTCAAGTGTGGCCAATATTTCAGTTTTGATGTTCTTCTTAGACTCAGTTCTTAAAGCAAGTACTTAAGAAAAACAAGAATTATAACTAGGGCATATTAATTCATATATCAGAAGGAATCTCATATCCCTTGAAAAACCTAAAGTGAGTACTGTGGGATACTAAAGACACATTTCTCCCTCTTACAAGCTAGAAAGAAGCTCTTAAATAAAATTAACACTATGTTTGCTAGGGAGATAGGAGTTTAATAGAACTGGCCCTTTAAGAATTTGAGTCAAGCTGGTTTGAGGTTTATTGCATGCTATAATAAGCTTGTTAGTTATGGTGTGAGGTGATCCAGGTCTAGGTCAAAGCTCTCTCTCAACATTCCAGAGGCTCTGGGAGCTGGGTGGGAGGTGCAAGCACTCCAAGGCCACCATGAAGCACAGCTGAAGAAGTACAGCTGCCCTTGGTATGGAGTCAAAATCTGGGCTTCAAGGTCAAGGGCACTTGAAAAATAGATGAGATCAAGGGAGGAGCCAATGCTAGGGGAATTGTTGGCTGTGTTTCTGTTGCTGTGGCCATAGGCAAGGAGAAAATATCCAGGTAGACAGGCAGCTGGGGTCAGGGATGTCCTAGAAAGTGTTCCCTGTCTGAGACAACTACAGTCTTGGCGTCTGGCACCATAGTGAGAAGAAGCATGCCCAAGACAACCAAGGCTTCAAAGAAGCCAAGCTACCTGTAGCAGTGCCACAACTATGAGATGCCCAGCATGGCAGTGAAATTCATCTAAATCTTCCCCAAGAAAATTCCTAAAAGACCTTCCTGTTTTCTGTGGAGGACCTGTGTCCACACAAATAATCAGACAGTGGAATAGCAGCATCTATTTTGTTTGCATTATTGTCCTTTAAAAACAAACTCTTTTGAGGCTGTCAAGATAGCTCAGCAGATAAAGGCACTTGCTACCAAGCTTAACAACTTGAACTCAATCCCTAAAATCTACATGGAGGAAGGAGAGAATGATTCCCACAGACTGTCCTCTGACCTCCACAGGTGCACCATGGCACACATGAACCCACACACATACAAGCATACATGCATTTAAACAACTAAATTCAATAAATTTTAAAAAGAAAATTTTTGAAGATTTTTTTCAAGAACTGGGCTTTTAAGATTCAAATTCTGATGAGGGTAAGGGGGTGGAGGGAAAGAGGGTTAAAACAAAACTAAGGTGTATGAAGTTTTATTAAACCCCACTAGCTTGTAAGCCAATTAAAATATAATTACAAAGGAAAAAAGAGTTTGAACAGAGAGAGCCTGTGTGAGTGAACAATGCAGCTCCAAAAAGACATGAGTTATTAAATGAAAAATCTCAGTACCAGGAACAGTTACACTTGTACATATTATTGATCAGGAAGGCCCCTGAAGCACCCAGTACAGGCTATTGCTATTGTTCTTGGTTGCCCAACATAACAAGATGGTAAGACCCTATTGCTGAAGACACCACACACTTTGGTTGTAGGGCATAGAAAAATCAATCTTGAGCTGATCAGGAAACACTCTTTCCCTGATGGCTAGCTTTCATAGTGTTGAAATGTACCATACAGGTTGCTGAGGGAGAAAACATCAATGATCTTGTCTAGTGCTGGACTGCTATGATACCGATCTACATGCCCACTGGTGCAATAGTGAAAGACAGTTTATGGGGTTAGCCAACTGCTCTCTTGATTGGCTTTGAAGCCTGCTCCACAGGAGGGATTTCATCCCTGGTTTTGTAAACATGGTCAAAACCCAAGGCTGGAGAAGTCATAGGTCCAAGGGGAGAACCCATTTATGTTGTTTTTCTAAATGGTCATGTTGTCAAACTGCCTTCTAAATATTTATGTTTACATTCCTAGATTTGCGCAGTTCTCAACCTCAGTCAGGGAAGCTTCTTATTGCAAGGGGTAGTGGTTAATGCAGAGACTCATAACTTCAAAGTGCTGAAAGTAAGCAACTGTGAGTGCTCAGCTGTAGCTGGTTCGTCTATAACAACCCTCCTCTGCCCCCACACACCCTCAGGGCTCAGGGAACATCACAGAAAAAAGAAGAGAAGGAATGTAAGAGCCAGAGGATTTGAAGGAATGCTGGGATATTCTGTCTTCTGGACATGACATGGCTGTTATACATTTGAGCTCACAGCAGCTGTGCTTACTTATACAAGATTAAACCAGTTTAAAATTCTAGCATGAGGAGGGGAAGGGCTCCAGAGGAGAATCTCCACTTCTAACCAAGGAGCTATTGACAATTGATGACTACTAGAGGAGAGTCATTTTTTGGGGGGTGGTTACTGGTAGGTTGCCCATGCCCTCATGGATGATGCCATATCCATGGGCATTGGGGCAGCACTATTGGATTCAGCGGATGATTAAGTAAAAAGAGGACATAAAGTTGGGAAGGAGATGTGTTAGGGGGTTCTGGGAGAGTTAAAGAGGGAAGTGGAGGTGGATATGATTAAGATGCATTATACTCATGTATGAAATTTTCAAATAATAAAAAAGATTCAAATCCTAAAACTTTGGGAGCAGTTTTCTAATTCACAACCAAACAGGTAGAAGCAAACGAATTTAGGCATGAATATTCTTTCATCATTTTCTAAGTTAGTACGCAAAGTAGTGGGTTTCACTGTGACATTTTCATACACATTATACTTCACTCTTATTTGTCCCCCTCCCCCTGTCTTCCCTTCCCCTCTTGTTGGCTACCTCCTTTCCCTAAAGTAGCACCCACTTCTGCTTTCATGACATATGTATTCCATTACCCTCTCTTCTGCCCTGCTTTAAGATCTCTTCCTCCTTTTTCATGGTCCCACTTCAACCACACACACACACACACACACACACACACACACACACACACTGCATAATTTTCTTGTGTATAATGATACTTTTTGCATGATATAACTTGTTTCCTTCTCTGGGAAGATGTCTACCTCGAAAGGAATACCTACTTTCATGTTTTCCTTTTGTTTCCTTGTGCTATCATGACCAAGGCCATATACAGGCAATTGTCTCCTTAGTTAAGTTCCTTGTTTACTAAATCTTGAAGGAGAGACTCCAGGTGGTGTTCAATTTGAGGGTCTCTCATCCTGTGAGCTTGAGGTTGCCTGCATATTATGTGGATGCTGGAAAGGGCAAAGAAAGAGAATGGAGAATCCCATACTTCATATCTAACCTCAAGGTTAAACACATGCACATCCCCTTGGAGAGAACTAGGCATGTACAAATGGAGTAGGGAAAATATAATTTGTGGCTGGGAGCCCCATCCCAGCAATAACTCAACACCATAGAATGGAGAACCCAAGTGTTGGCTAGTCACCTAGCCATCTCCTTTTTCCCTTTATCTATGGAATTACTTTAAAACTCTTTAGTTTTATTATTTTTATTTATTTTTATTTTAAGTGTATGAGTGTTATGCCTGCATGTGTGTATGTGCACCCATGTCATGCAATGCCTGCAGAGGTCAGAAGAGGGAGTTGAATCCCCTGGAACTGGAGTTATGGAAATTTGCTAGCCACTATGTGGGTGCTGGGATTCGAATCCAGGTCTTCTGCAAGAATAACCAGTGTTAACTGCTGAGCTAGCTCTCCAGCCCCTATTTTAAAACTCTTCATAGGATGGCATTCAAACGCTACTTCAGTGTAACCTCAATTCAAGTTACAGATATTATCCTCTATCTAGTCAAAATAGCCCAGGTAGCCACATATATATGTTACCTTTCATTGCACAGCAAGTTATTCCAAAACTTGGTAGCTTAAGACAACAATCTCTTCTTTAGCTCACAGTTCTAGTTGGTGACTTACATTGAGCTCAGCTGTGAGGTCCTTCTAACCTAGCTATACTCAGGCCTGGGCCTGCTCTCAGCTGCTGGGGTGATCCAGAAAATTCCTCAGTTAGGAAAGTATGTGCTTCATGGACTCTCTCACTCTCAAGCAGGTTGGTCCTGGCTTGCAAACATGACAGTGGTGGCTTCATAAGAAAGAGAACAGCACTGTGACAAGCAGATTGAGGCCCAAGCTCAAGCTAACATGCAGCATTTCAAAAACCAGGTCTGATTCAAAAGATGGCAAACTGATCCCACATCTTTGAAAAGAAAAAAATTTTTTAAAGATTTATTTTATTTTATTTTATTGTTGTGTGTGCATGCCTGCATGAGTTTATGTGTGCCTTGAGCAGGTGCTCATGGAAGCCAGAAGAGGGCAATGAATCCCCTAGAGCTGGAAATTATAGGTAACATGGGTGCTGGGAAATGAATGCAGGTCTGCTGGAACAGCAGCAAATGCTCTTAACTTCTGAGCCATCTCTCTAGCCCTATTTTATTATTTTAATTATGGGAGAGGGGCTCTGTGTGCATGAGCACCAGTGCCTGTAGAGGTCAGAGGCATCAGATAGCCTTAGAGCTGGAGATAACAGGCAGTTGTGAGCCACCCAATGTGGAGGCTGTGAACTGAACTCAGGTCCTCTGGAAAAGCAGTAAGTGCTCTTGTAACCACTAAGCCAGTTCCATCCCTACATCTTTTAGAAACTTAAGTTTCCATACAAGTATATATTGTACATTGAGCGTATTCCCCACATACCCCCACCCACTCTCATTTTATCCCCCTCTCCCTCTCATTAGTCCAGGCTGTGTCCATAGACAGTTTTACTTCTACTTTTGTTTCACATATACTTCTCTTTTTTAAAAAATCATATTCATCATTTTTATTTTATGTGTATGAGTGTATTGCCTGCTTGTAGGTAAGTGCACCCATGTTGTGCAATACCCGAGAAGGACAGAAGAGACCGTCAGATCCCCCAGAACTGGAGTTATGGACAGTTGTTAGCTGCCATGTGGGTGTTAGGATTTGAATCCTGGTCTTCTGCAAGAACAACCAGTGTTCTTAACCACTGACCCATCTCTCCAGCCCCAAAGGATACTTCTTAATGACTGAAAAAATTCCACTGTGTATATTGACCACATTTTTTTATCCATCCCTTTGTTGTTGACCACCTAAGTTGGTTCCATAACTGTGGTGGTTTGAATGATAATGTCCCCTGTAGGCTCCAAGTGTTTGGACATTTTGTCCCCAGATGATGGCGCTGTTTTGGGAGGTTTTAGAAAGTGTGGCTATCCTGGAGGAAGCACATCACTGGGGGTGGGCTTACAGAGCTCTTAAGCCTTGCCAGATCTCCAGTTGCTCTCTTGCTTCCTGTGCCTGCCTGATGATATGAGAGCTTCACTTCTGCTGCTCCTGGTCCAACTACCTCCAGCCACCATGCCTCCCTGCCATGATGGACTGTAATTCCCCTGGGACCGTAAGTTCAAATAAACTCTTCTTTCTATAAGTTGCTTGGGTCAGTGTTTCTATCACAGCAACAGAAAAGTGACTAATACAGTAACTGGTACCAGAAGTGGGGTGTTGGCTGTGAAGAACCTGACCATGTGGGGTTTTGGAGAACTGTGGAAGACTTTGGAAGTTTGGGCTAGAAAAGTGGTTGATTGCTGTAAGCAGAGGTTAACAGGCCATTCTAGTAAATGCCTGGAAGAAAGCAGTGCTGAGAGAGGGAAATAATACTTAAGCAGCATTTAGGATATTTTGGCAAAGAATCTGACTGGAGTCTGCCCTCGACCTAAAAGCTTGCCTGAGGCTAAGTTGAAAAGCAATGGACTAATTTCTCTGGCAGAAGAAATTTCAAGACAGCCTAATGTTGAAATGGTGGCATGGATATTAATGGTGAATATTATGCAGATCTACAGTGAAAAAGAGCAAATGGGGCAGAAAGAAATACAATTTGGATTGAAAAGGAAATACAGTTTGGATTGAGAAAAAGAGCACCAGGAAGATAAATGTTGGAGCCTTGGCATGTCCTGGAGAAGATCCCTTTGATAAGGAGATTAAAGTGATTAAGGAGGGGCCTAGAGATTCAAACTTAAACAATGGAGAGAGTGCCTCTATGGCAAGACCACACCCAATTAAGCCTCCAACTTGTGAAAGGAAAATGTTGCAGGGGCCACAGAAGAGAAAAGCTTCTAAAATGTATAAAGCAGGCTGGAATCCACCCCAAACTTGCTGTCAAACTTGGCAGTGTCATTCACCCAGTGTTGGATTTAGAGGCATGAAAGATGGAAGAGTGAAGGGGTCATCAATTCTTCCTCCAAGGTTTCAGAGAGCCTCGGAGGCCAGGCAGCATGAAGCAGGGATTCTCCTGCATAGAGAAGGCCCTGATAGGCCATTGTGTGAAGCTGTGAAGGTGAAGCCTGGTTGGCAATGGAGACCCCAAGAAGCTCGTGATGCCAGAGCTGTGAGGCATCTGCCAAGAAGACCTGCATACAGGGAGTGGTACCAGCACAGGAGAGAGATGTGTATTCCACGCAGCAAAGCTAGAGAAGCTGAGCCATCTAAGCCCTTTGGAAGTAAAGTCCTAGAAGTGGGACATGGAGCTACTGGATTTGGTGTTGGCCCTGCTGGTTTTCAGTCTTGTTTTGGTTCAGTATTTCCTTACTATGCCTCCATTCCTCCCTTTTGGAATGGTAATGTGTATTCGGTTCCACTGTATGTTGGGAGTATGTAATTTGTCTTTTATTTTTATAGAGGCTTACAGTTAAGATATTTACCTAAATCCACTTTGGACTGTGGACTTTTGAATAGTATTGAGACTGATAGGGGACTTTTATAGTTGGACTAAATGCATTTTGCATTTTATATGATCATGAGCCTATGGGGGCCAGGGCATGGAATGTAGTGGTTTGAATGAAAATGTCCTCCATGGGCTTCAAGTATTTGGGCATTTTGTCCCCAGATGATGGCACTGTTTTGGGAGGTTTTAGAAGGTGTGGCTATCCTGGAAGAAGCACGTCACTGGGGGTGGGCTTACAGAGTTCTTAAGCCTTGCCAGACCTCCAATCACTCCCTTGCTTCCTGTGCCTGCGTGATGATATGAGAGCTTCACTTCTGCTGCTACTGTTCCAGCCACCTCCAGCCACCATGCCTCCCTGCCATGACAGACTGTAATTCCCCTGGAACCGTAAGCTCAAATAAACTCTTCTTTCTATAAGTTGCTCAGGTCAGTGTTTCTATCACAGCAATAGAAAAGTGACTAATACAGTAACAGTGTTTGTGAATAATATTGTAATAAATGTGGATGCAAAAATCTCTGTGGGCTGGAGAGATGGTGTGGTGTTTGAGAGCATGTACTGCTCTTACAGATGATCCAAGCTCAGTTACCAGCACCCATGCTGGGCAGTCCACAACTGTTTGTAACTCTAGCTCTGGGATCTGAATCCCTCTTCTGGCCTCAGAAGGCACCTGCACTCATGTATACACACACACACACACACACACACACAGACACACACACACACACAATTAAAAATAAAACAAGGTGTGGTAGCACATGCCTTTAATCTCAGCATTCAGGCAGTAAAGGCAGGCAGGTCTCTCTGAGTTCAAGGCCAGCCTGGTCTATGCAGAGAGTTTCAGGTCAGCCATAGTGAGAACTTCTCTCAAAAGACAAAAAATAAAGAAAATAAAATCTTTAAAAAAGAAAGTGTCTCTGTGATGTATTGACTTAGAGCCCTTTGAGGTCCCACAGCTTGAGAGGGGGAGTTCAATACTGCTACACCAGCTACATGCTGTGTTCTTCACGCCTTCCTTACAGCATGCCACTACCTGAAATCTCCCCCTTCTTCTTTCCTGTGGACAAGGCCCAGAATGCCTTCTAATTCATAATGGCCTCTGCCTTAGTTTAGTTCCTCCCAAAAGCAGAATCCAAGACAAGTACTTGAGTAGAGATATTGAGTAAAGTAAACAGTAAAACAGGGAGAGGAAAACCGAATATAAGGGAATTTTCCTAAGATCACTGGCATCAACAATGAGAGATGATTCCACAGGGATACTCAGGAAGTTACAGGATAGCTATCTGAACTGTCAATACATCAAAGAACTATAGGCTAGAATCCTGATCCACATGCTCCCATTTCCATTAGTTGGCAGTTGCCCCAGAGGGCAGAATCTTCTTCACAAGTTCAGACTGCCTTTCTCTGTGAACCAAGCCATCTCCCACAGCAGTAGAGAAAGCTCTGAGGTAGAAAGACACATGCACGGACTTGAATTGAGATGCTGTCAGCATGACCCTGAGATTGCCTGGAACGATCCACTGTAGCTGTGTCTGAAATCAAGAGACCAGGGAATGTTTTGTGAAGTACCAAAAATGTCAGGTATAATTTCCCTGATGTGTTATTGGAAGCAAATTCTCCCTCCTCAGGGATCCTGGGCTCTGAAGTTTCCATCAGTCTTATGGAACCTATCATACAACTTTTAATTACACACATTCATATATGTGTATAACCTCCTCTGCCAGATGACAAGTTTTCCTCTGCCAGATGACAAGTTCTTGGAGGATATCAGCCACTCTGACAAAACCTTTAACCCTCTCTTTTGGACTCTAATGCAAAGCCCTATCAGATTTGTTGGCTGAGTAAGGAAGAAACTTCTATATCCAAGACATTGGAATATAATCTTTCACTCATTCACTCCGTGAACAATTAACTATAAGAGCCTATGATGTCTGAACAGTTGTTTAAAACAACAACAGAGGGGCTAGAGAGATGGCTCAGTAGTTAGAGCACTGACTGCTCTTGCAGAGGACCCAGGTTCAATTCCCAGTACCCATATGGTGGGAAACAACTATCTGTAACTCCAGTTCCAGAGGAATCTGACACCCTCTTCTGACTTCCTCAGGCATTGCATGACACTGGTGAACTTTCATTCATGCAGGCAATACACTCATATACAAAAAATGAAAATAAATAAATAAAATATTAAAAAAATAGAAAGCAGAAGATCTACACTCCTCAATCTTGAGAAGCTTTAATCCAGTAATCCAGTTGTATATATATAAATCACACACACACACACACACACACACACACACACACACTAAAAAGTCCAAGACACCCAAAGCAACAAGTAAACATGTCTAAATCAGTTTCACGGAAGTGAATTGGAGGAGTCAATGGTTAAGTAGAGAACATTTCATGGAAGTGTTATATTGGTCTGGCCCACAATGGGCATATTTAAAGAAACAGACAATGTGGGGCTGGGAAGATGGCTCATGTCTTAGTTTCATTGCCATTGCTGTGATAAAATACCCTGACAAAAAGCAACTTAGGGGAGAAAGGGTTTATTTTAGCTCACAATTCCAGGTTAAGGTTCATCACAGCAGGGAAGTCAACACAATAAGAACTTAAAACAGCTAATCACATCACATCCGCAGTCCAGAGCAGAGATAGGTGAATGTCTACATCTTACTATTCAGTTCACATTCTCTGTTCTTATACAGTCCAAGACCCAAACCCAGGGAATAGTATGGACCAGAGTTAGTTGGATCTTCCCACATCAATTAATGTAATCAGGACAATCCCCTTATAGATGTGCTCACAGACCAACCTGATCTAGACAATCCCTCTTCAACAGTCCCTTCAAGATTTTGTCAAGTTGATTAGAATTACCCATCTTTAATGCCAGTATTCATGGGATAAAGACAGGATGATCTCTATGAGTTCCAGACTAGCCAGGGCTAAATAATGAGCCCTTGTCTTTAAAAACACGTTGGGTGTGGGTGCATGACTCAGGAGGCAGAGGCAGGTGAATCTCTGTGAGATCGAGGCCAGCCTGGACCAATAGCAATAGTCAGGTCAGCTGGGTCTACAGGAAGATCCTGTTTCAGTAATAACGATGACAGCAAACTACTCATCACAGCTCAGTAGGTAAATGCTTGCTGTGCAAAGGTGAGGACTTGTGTTCAAATCCCCAGAAGTTAAGTAAAGCCAAGCACACAAGTGCCATTCTAGTATTCCTACAAGGAGATGGGAGTGGAAACTGAAGAATACCCAGAAACTTGTGGCCCATAAAGCATAGTGGAAAACAACAAGGGGCCTGCCTCAAACAAAGTGGAAGGCAAAGACTGACATCTGAAGCTGTCCTTTGACCTCCATACATGCACATGCCTACACTCACATGTGAACATGTACACATGCACACACAAACACGCACATACCGTGATATTTTAAAAAGGAGAGAAGGAGCCCAAGATAGGTGGGACCATAGGAGAAGGGTATTATTAAGGGAGAAATGGGGAAAATGGGCACTTTAAATGGGGAAACCATGGTGGAAGGGTTAGACAATTCGAGAGACAAATAATGCCTAGCTAGTTAAAAAAAAGAGGAAACCATATTAATTGAACCACCTACTGACAAATTATACATACAACTGGATCAAGGAATATATGTCTAGGCAAGGTTTATCTGCGAACGTTTGGTCTTTGCCCAAGCTTTATCTACATGGCACACATTAATTAAATGTACCAGACTGGTGGAACTAACCTTCTTGGATGTTTAACAGCCATACTTTGAGGCCTATAATAATTTGGTCAGGGGGACAT
>NW_008355159.1:1216979-1222650 GCF_000622305.1 Nannospalax galili
TTTGGTCAGAGGGACATAAAGGACAGTTTTTGCTCCTTGCCCTCCTAGGTCGACTAGTTCCAGGGGACTATGAACAGCTCTCAAAATTTCCTGTAACTGTGGTGAGTCACCTGTCCTCTTGATCAAGGAGGCCATGGAGACCCCACCATATGGATTTGAACCAGTGCCCAGTCTACAAAGAAGAGAGTCGACACAGAGGAAACATTTCCTCCATGCTTCCAAGAGAAGCCAGCCACGGTTGAGTAGGACCTTTGCCTTATCTTCACATAGACGGAACTGGTAAAAGAAAGGAGCCAGGGGCTCCTCCCAAGCCCATGTGACCCCTGAGCAACAGATCCTCAAACAGCCTTAAGAGTAAAAAGAAATTGGTTTATCTGGGCCAACATTATGGTCTTAAACACCCAAAAGGAAAGTATAACCAAAGATTAAAGGGGTCAATATAATTTTTAAGAGTCCATGTGTATAGCTAAAGGCTACATAAGAAACAATGACAGACAGGAGATACCTTTCTTTGAGTTATTGGCCAGGGTGGCCCAAAAGACTCCCAGACAGTAACCCAGCATAGAACTGGGAAAATGAACAGCATATCCCAATCTTATCTAAAGGAATATTGACAACTGATTGCTGCTAGATGAGGAACAGCTGATCTTCCTAAAACAAAGATCTCTAGATCAGCTGACTAGATTCAGCAGGTGGACAAGCACTGGGGAACAGCTGGGGGCTCTGACAACACAGTGGCCAGTAGCAGGGATGACAGAGTATATGGGCTGAAGTGGAGGGGGAGGTGCCATTTGGGGAGTGGGTATATAGATGAATAGGATTGTTTGGGATGTTCTGTATGATATACACAAAAAAATCAACAAATAAAAAATGAGTTATATTTGAGGAGGAAGCATAAAAATTTGCTTCATGTTAATTAGTAGAGGTGAAAAACATTACCATTGAAATCTACCTGATGACTTTATATCCACGTTCAGGTGCCAAGGATCTGAGTTAACCAACTGTGACTAGTAATATCAGATACATAGAGATTAGAGACACATGTGCAAACATCTAAGTGTTAGTAGCATTAAAAATTATATTTTCTATAGAAAACAGTATATTTTAAAATGAAATGGAGATCTTTTTTAAAGGTTAAAGCCTAATATAATTTTATGTCTTACAGGGTTTATACAGGGGATATGACCCCCTCTTCTGTCCTCCGCAGGCACTGTGTGCACAACAGGGGTGCACTTATATTCATGTAGCCAATAAACCCATTAAATAAAAATAAAAATAGTTAATAAAATATTTTTTAAAAAATATGGATCAGTCTTCACCATAGAGTTCAATACATTTACATTGTTTAGATCGTAAATATGATATGTATGTATTACAGAAGATTTAGGGGACACCAAAGAGAACTAAGAATAAAGTCACAATCCTACTATCCAAAGGTAACCTCTGAAAACCTTTTGGCATAATTCATTTTTGCCTTCTTCCTACATGTGTCTGTTGCATGATGGTGTTACACTGGATATCAATTCCTGATTTATATGGCAAGAGGGCCAGATGAGACAGAAAACTGCAGCCGACTTTCTCACTGTATGAATGAGAACCGCAACCCCAAAGGAAAATAACATATAAGAACATCAGAGGTGAGATCACAATGGCCGTCTCCCACTCAGTCTGTGATGCCTTGGCCTCTATTTAATTCTTCTTACTTGCAGAATAATTGTGAATCCATACTTCAAAAACTTCTATTTGTGTCATAGAACTTTCCACTTGTGTATGAATACCTGAAGTTGTTTGTCTACCTGTATCTACATTGTTTTGGGAAGAGCTAATGACTACCAGTGACTAGTGACCACTGGGAGAGTTAATAGAGGGAGACAGTCTGTGACATACTGCAGGAATTCACTGTATGTGGCTGTTGTGCACATTTGTGTGCGAAGAAGGTCAGAGAAGAAATCCAAGCACTGTTTCTTCCATGTGTCCTCAAGTACAGGCAAAAGAGCTCATGGTGAAACTTAAAACAACAAATTTCTCAGTCAGGAAGGTGGTTCTACCTCTGTGTCTTGGTGGATTGGTTTTTCTATAAACTTTATGGTCCTTTACAAAGAATGACTACAAGTGCTGCAGATGTTGCAGGCTCCTGTGAGCAGATGTTCATAACTGTAAAAATCTCAGGGAAATTATACCTCTGCCTTTTAAGTCAATGAGCTAAAACCTAACATAACATTCTGGGCTCGTTTACTATTTTCCCACATTCCAGCAGACTGTGGATTAATAGAAACGAACAACTGTACTTTCTGGGCAGCAGCCTGTAGGCACTAGAGTCAGATACATCCAGCCTATCTGTGTCTTAGCTACAATGATCAGCTTTCTTCTGGGCTTAACTGACAACACAGTCCCTCTAGTACCAGAGGAGAGATGTGCTCAGGGACTCCGGGTAGCAGCAAAAGCAACATTTCCCCCACCTTCTTCCCACAGCAACATCCAATTCCTCCACTGTGATTATCACCCATGCCAGGGGCCAGAGGATCAGAGAATCGAAAGAGAGCTGCAGAATTACTTAATCTCTCTCTTGTATTGGAATGCAGGAAAGTTTTGTAAAAAATTGTGTATAATAATCATGAGGGCTTAAAGGAATTTGAGAAATACAACTACAGCGGGAGCCACAAGTTGCTTCTCTGTTCCCCTTTCTTCCTCCTTCCTTCCCTCTCCCTCTCCTTTCTCTTCCTTCTCCTTTCCTCTCCTCTCCCCTTTCTACCTCCCTCTCCTTTATCTTTCTCTTCTTTCCTTGATTCCTCTCTTTCCCTCCCCTGCCCTCTCTTTCTGTAAAAGTAAAAACATCTCTTTCGTTCACATCCATCTCAAAGCCACAGCAGACATTTGTGGGGCGGGGTCAGGTTACTTGTATAATACTACACATAATCTCCCTTCAAGAATACAGATAGGGGCTAAGGAGATGGCTCAGTGGGTAAAGTGCTTGCTGCACAGGCATGAGGACCTGAGTGTGGATCCCAAGAATCCAAGCAAAGCCTGATGTAGCAGTACATACCTGTAATCCCAGCATTGGCGGGGGGGGGGGGCAGTGGCAGGAGGATCCCTGAGGTTTGTGAGCTATCCCACCTAGCTGAAATGCAAGCTCCAGGTTCACTGAGACCCTATCTCAAAAAATAAGGGGGACAGTATTAGAGGAAGACACCCAATGTTGACCTCTGACTTCCACATGCACATACACACATGCACGAGCACCTACATATGCCACACATGCACACACACACACACACACACACACACACACACACACATAACAAATAGAGACAGAGAATGACATTCCCACTACCATGACCAGGCTGTCCTTTTTCTTGTCCTTCACTGAACCTCTCCTCCCTTTTAACGCTCATTCTTCCCAAACTTAGAAATAAGTAATGAGCAATACAGTTGCTGACATAGTAGTTCAACGTTAGGGTAGGGCATTACAAAAACCAGACCCAAGTGACGTTCAAAGGCACAGCCTGCTCAACAGCACTCTGGTCCTCATTCAGATAGCCAAGCAGACTAGGTCACAGTCAGATTCCTCACAGGTGCCCTTTAACAGAGCCAAAGGTAAAGCCACATGAAGATACTGAAGCTGGTATAAATGCTCAAGGGAAGATCAAGGTTCTGGGAAAGTGAGGCACTGAGAGTCATCTCTAGCCAGTCGATAGGGGCTCCATCACCATGTACATGCTAAGCAAGGCAGCCAGAATCTACCCTAGCTCTATTGGTGGCAATGATCAAAGGTCTAGGTTCCCCTACTTTATCCAAACAGGTTTGCCCATCACTTACCTAAATGTGCAGTTTCTTTTCAAAACTTGTCACCAAGGGCTTCACTCATAGTCTGACTGCATGGAATAAACCAAAGCTGTTTAGCAAATTTGGTGGCCACAAGTTAAAGAATTTCCAATATGATGACTTCTGTATTTTTTATGAAAATGACAAGCCTGTAAATTCAGTACGTGTGTGTGTGTGTGTGTGTGTGTGTGTGTGTGTGTGTGTGTACTCATGTAGGCACTCACTTGTGGGTGGGATGAAGTAGAAGTTAATGTTGAGACAAATAGAGGTTAGAAATACCCCCTATAAAAAATGGGAGAAAGTTATTGGCAGCTGAGTACTGCTGGGTAAGGAAGAGCTAATCTTCTTGAAGGGAAAGGCTCTAGATAGGCTGACTAAACCCTGGTGGATGAACTTACACTGAGGGACATCTTAGGACACTAACTTTACATAATAGGCCTTAATACCAATGACAGAATGTATGAACTCCCTGTGCGGGGAGGGGGCTATGGGCGGGTACCAAATGGGAAGGGTGAAGGGGTATAAAGATAGTTTTATGTATAAAATACACAAAAAAATCAATAAAAATTATAAAAAAGAAAATGGGAGAAAGAGGAGTAAGAACATGAAAGATAATCTGCAGATTAAAATATATCGCAGAAGTGATCCAATAAAGGCTGGATTTTTTTTATCTTTAAAAAGATCCAGCTGTTGGTTTCATTGATATTTCTGTTTGTTTATTTTTGATTCCCTTAATTATCACTCTAGTCTTTGCATCCGTATTTTTCTAAGTTCTTCATTTTGTAGTTAAGTTTTTTTTTTCTTTTTTAAGGAAAGGTCTCCTGTGTAACACAGGCTAGCCTCAAACTCTTGATCCTCCAAAGCTCAGCCTCCAGAGTGCTGGGATTTCAGATGTATCACTACGTTCAGCTCTTTTACTTCCTAACTTCTTGTGATAACTTCTTGCTCTTGTTTTTCTAAGATTTTTAAGGCAGGAATTTTGGCTACTAATTAGAAAGCTTTCTTCTTTTTAATGCAGGCACTTGCAGCTATACATTTCTCTGCAAGCACTGCTTTAACTGTAGTCTATAAATTTTACCTATTCCTTCTTTCAGTTCTGTCAGCTTTTGCTTTCTGCATTTTTATTATATTATTAAGTGAACATATTATGATCCTGTTTTTGAAAAGAATTATCACTAATTATAAAATCTTTTTGTCTCTAGTAACAATTTCTGTCTTAGAGTATATTTTGTCAAATATTTAGCATAGCCATTCAAGTTTTTTTATATATGTGTGCATATGTGTGTGGGTGTATAGGATCTGCATGTGTATGGGTGTGGTGTACATATGGTCTATATGCACATGTGTATATATGCATATACAAGCCTGTAAGTGCAACTGGAGGCAGAGAAGGGCAACAAGTGTCCTTCTCTATCATTCTCCTCTGATTTCTTAGGGGCAGGGTCTCTCCCTGGACTTGGAGTTCACATTTGTTTCAGCTAGGCTAGAAACAAATGAACCCTAGTGGTCCTCTTTACTCTGTCCTCCTCAGTGCTGGGGTTACAGGTATATATAGCATGCTGGAATATGAACTCAATCCTCATGCTTTTGCAGCAAACACTCTTAGCCACTGAACCATGTCTCCATCTCTCAAGTTCTTTTTAGTTACTGTTTGTAGGCTGTACCTTCTTTCCCTTTCTACTTTCAATCTATCAGCATCATTGAATCTACATAGTGTATTTGTTGAGATAGCATATTGTTGGGTCATGTGCGTAACCCATTCTGACAATCTGTTTCTTTTTCTCCTGATATCTCTCCTCCCTCTCTCTCTCTCTCCCTCCCCCTCTCCCCCCCCTTTCTGCCTCTCCCT
>NW_008355159.1:1222771-1253099 GCF_000622305.1 Nannospalax galili
CCTCCCCCTCCCCCTTCCCCTCTCCTTCCCTCCCCTCCCTCTTTCTTTCTGAGACAGGGTCTTACTAGGCAGCCCAGCCTGGCCTCAAACTCTCATTATTATTGTTCTCTATTTGGTGACACAAACTCTCCTTTAATTGAAAAGACATGGCTTCAGCTGGGCAAGGTGGCGCATGCCTTTAATCCCAGCACTCAGGAGACAGAGACAGGTGGATCTCTGTGAGATGGAGGCCAGCCTGGTATACACAGTGAGTTCCAGGCCAGCTGGGGCTACAGGGAGACCTGTCTCAAAAATTTTTTTAAAGTCATGGTTTCTGTTAGTTGTTTGAATGTACATAAAATAACTGATTTAAATTATTTGTCCAGTAAGTCCAACATCTTGGCTTCCTTGGGAACGGTTTCTATTCATCACTTTTACTCTCACATATGTGTCATACTTTAGCATCTTTGCATATCTTGTAATATTTTTACACTGGACATTTTTTTGTGGTGCTGGGATCAAATCCTTAGCCTTGTATACCCTAGGCAAATGTTCTACCATTGAACTACACTCCTTAGCCCCCTACACTGAATATCTCATATAACATACTTGGCAACTCTGGAAACCAGATTCCGCCTCAGTGTTCTTGGTTGCCTGTGCTATTGTTGCTCATTGCTTAGTGGCATTCCTGAACTAATTATGTAAAGTCTGTATTTGTAGCCACAAAAGTCCCTACTCAGTAAAGTTAGCAGTCAGATAATGAATGAACAAACATTTCCTTACGTGCCCTGAACCAATAAGCCTCTGAGTCTTTGCTGAGGGCCTCACTATGTACATTGGAGCACCCTTTTAACACTCAGACAGTCTGAATTCTCTGTTTTTCATCTATATTCCACCATTTCTCTTGAATTGTTACAATCCATCGGTTAATTTACAGGACTAGTTTAGAACTCTGCTTTAGTTTGTATAGAAAGTTAAGGCTGGGGGGCCAGAGATGGCTCAACAGTTAAGAACACTGATGCTCTTGCAGAGGACCTGAGTTTGAGTCCCAGCACCCACATGGTGGCCAACAACCATACCTAACTCGGGTTCCAGGGGATACAATGCCCTCTTCTGAGCTCTGTGGGCATTGCATGTCATGAATACACTTATATACATGCAAGCAATACACTCATACACATAAAATAAGAATAATAAATTTAAAAAAAAATAAAGTTAAGGTTGGCCATAAGAGCCAGCTTAGGACATACTCCTTTTTTTTTAGCATATATGGACCCATGGCCATAAACTCAGCCCTATAGATGTGGGTAGCCTTCTAGATTTCTAATAACATGTCACAGCTTTTTCAAAACCCCATGAACATCTCATAGTCTAGTTTTTCCATTCAAGTTTTTAAAATTATTTTAGTTATGTGTATGAGTATATTTCCTACATGTGTGTAAGTGCCCCTGTGTCATGCAGTGCCTACAGAGGTCTGAAGAAAGTGTTGGATCCCCTGAAACTAGAGTTACAGATGGCTGCCAGCTGCCACGTGGGTGCTGAGAATCAAACCCAGGCCCTCTGCAAGAGTAGTCAGTTCTTAACCACTGAACCACCTTTCCAGCCCCCATTCAAGTTTTTTACTTAGCTTGTTATTTGTCTCAGAATTTACCACTGCCTCAGGCAGCTATGATATTAAACAATTACTTCTGATTGTTTTTGACAAATGCCCTTGAGGGGAAGGCTTTTCACACTGGTTGAGTTCTGAGTCAACTCAAATAAAGACAAGACTTGTGAATGGGATTTTCTAAGGAGCTATAAAATAGGACAAATAATGACAATTCTCTGAGAATAGGATTTGGAAAGAGCCCCAACTCTATTCTGACCTATCCAGGAGCTTTGAGGCTGCTGGCTATATTCTCTACAGTTGCTTGTGGTTCTCAAGGCTACCACAGAATTGGAAAAAGGGGTATGGGAACAAAGGAAGTTAAGAGACAAAAAAAAACTCACTGTTATTACTGAAATTCAGTCATTTTCAAAAGACTCTCCTAGATTGCTAAAAAGCTTCTGGTTGCTTTCTAGAGTTCTAAGCAGTTTATTTTGACTATATTTCCTAGTCCATAAAAGATTCCAGGAGCCTTTAATCTGGTATTTCCAATGACCTTACTCCCAGACAGTTTGTGCCTAGTCTTGGGCATGATTAAGATGAATTAGCTAACGGTGTGGAAATATGGCTGCTGCTTCTCGGTAGGTATTGAATCATTGTTTCTAAATAATCACCCATCCTTTCAGTCATGCCTTCTGTCCTGTAACATTGCAGGTCTTCCATCTAGAGATAAAATATAGTTCCCTGGTCCACTGATGATATTTCTTGGCCAAATGACTTGCTTTGACCAAGTATAATGTGGAAAAAATGAGTATGTCAGTTCTGGACTTATACCTCGAAGCAGTTGGTGATTCCACTCATCTCCTTTGTGTTTCTGCCATTGACATGAGAGCATGGCTCTCTAGGCTACAGTTTCAGAAAGAAAGAGAGACACAGGGGGGCTATCTAACCCCAACCTGCAGCTTGCAGCCAAGTTTAACTAATCTTGGGCTGTATCAACCAAATATCAGCCAACTCACAGTAGTATAAGTTGTTTAAAACATGATTTAAACCACTGGATTTTGAAATTGTTTCTTATGGTATATTATTGTGCCAGTACATGAATGATACAACACATGCTGTTCTGATTACTCTCACAGAATGTGTCTATTCTAAGACCTAACTCTTGAATGATTCTACCAGTCATTTATGTTATGATCATTTCCTTCTCTCCCTCTTAAAAAATGGATAATTTGCCTCTCCTTCTCTGGGGTAAGAAGGCACTTTAGAATTTCATCAGTAACAGAATGAATATCCAATATAAAAAGCAACAACTGGGGCTGGAGAGATAGCTCAGCAGTTAAGAGCACTGAGTGCTCTTGCAGAGGACCCAGGTTCAGTTCCAAACACCCACATGGCAGCTAACAGTCTGTAACTCCAGTTCCAGGGGATCTGACGCCCTCTTCTGACCACCAAGGGCATTCCACAACACGGGTGCACTTATATACACATTCACACACATAAAATAAAAATAAATAAATTTTAAAGTAATAATTATATTATTAGATCAAGTACACTCAAGTCAGAGTCTACCTTTTGAGGAAGTGTTCATCAAATCATAACTAAGACAGCAAAAACTCAAGGTCAAAACACCAGGTGTTTTTTATCAAAAGACAAATGATCAAACTTCTCTTAGTTAAAACAGTTCAAAATGGAAAGCTGTAATGGAAATTGTGATTTTTTTGTCTCAAGAATTTTCCTCCAGAAAACTAGGTGTTTCTTTCATAGCAGTTTGAGATGACAGTCGTCTGATTTTATTACTTTATTTGTAGGAATACTTCTGCCTCAGTATCTTTCTGGTCCAAACTCTCTCAACTACTTGTAGGTTCTTGGAACTAAAAAATGGTAGACTATGAGGAAGAAATGTGAGAGGCTGTGTGGGAGTACTTGGTAAATTTTATGGGTATTTTAAAGTGTTTGAAGCTGGTTCACCATGTGAGTTAGAGAGCATGCCCATACTTTGGCCCCAACTTTGGGTCATCATTTGAGGTTTTGGATGCACTGAGACTTCAGCCCCCATCCCAGTTTGCCCTATGAGGTTAGGGAGTCAGCCAAGGACCTGGCCCCACACTCAGTCTACACGCAGCTCTTGTTCCAGTCTATAGCTCTTATTTATATAATACCCAAGGTCAATGTATCAGGCCAACTCTATCTGTCACTGTTCATGCCTCTTTTTTCCCTCATTCCCTCCATACCCTATGACCTTTCTTTTACTCTCACAAAAAAAACACAAAGCTTCCCTAGTTTGCAGAGTCTCTGTGACTCACTTTAATGAGAGATGAGATTGTTCTGTTATTTGACTACAGATCTTTATCCTTCTTTTTTCAACATACCATTAATCAGATCAAAACTGTGACATTTCGCCTCCCCCACCTTTTTCTTTGCTTCCACCATTCCCCCTCCATAATAACTAAAATACTAGTATACATCTCTTTACCAAGCCCCCCCCCAATGATTAGTACTTAAGGAAGGTTTTGTAATTAGTTGACACTCTGTTTTCACAGTAGGTTTACTTTTGGACAATGACTATGGTTGTAGAAAGTACTCAACTTGCAGTGGAGGTCTGGGGATAGATGCTGATGCCCTGAACAACATTCTAAAATAGGTAAACCTCACCTCAACCCAACTACAATTCTGTCTTTCCTGAACACTGCAAACACTTCCACTAATTGAAGAAGGATGATCTGAATTTTTAAAATGACAAAAATATTAGCCAGTGATCTAATCCCAGATGAATGAGTCCCAGCACAAAAACATCAGGAACACAAAAAACAAAGACAACTTGTCTCTACCAAAAAGTATTAATCCCATAGAAATAACCCTCAATGAAAATGACCTAGATGAAATTCCAGATACACAACTCCCAAGAACCATTATAAATATGTTCAAACAATTCAGAGAAGACACAAACATATTCCAAGAGAACATAAAAAAAAAAAAACAGCTGGGTGAAATAAGAAAGTCAATTCAGGAAACAAAAATAGAATTCAATGAAGAAAAATACTGAAGAAAATTCAAACTGAAATGATGATGGAAATGAAAATTACAATAGGTCAAATAAAAAGGTTCAGTAGAAAAGCCTCATCAATAGAATGGATCACATGGAGTGGTGTCATTTTCATCAGTAATATAGCCACTGATAAGTTGCCTTTGTTCCTGTAAATAGCCTCCCACATACACTCAAGCAAAAACTCTAATTAAAGTCAGTGGGCCACACACAAAAAGAAAACATGAAAGGTAGGAGGGGGATTTGTTGAAAAGGGTTTCATCAGGAGAGGGACGGGGAGGAGAGAGTGGGTTTGGGGAGGTGAGACCAGCAAAATTCATTATATGAATATATAAAACTGTCAAAAAGTTTAAACTGTTTGTACTTTCTCTTCTGACTCTTGTTTTACTAGGTAAACTCTAACGTACTAATGATATTAATCATGTTTGATGATCATTTACTGATCATTGGAAGGTTAAAGACTGGAGTGGGCATTTTTAAATTAGTTAACATGTTTTGTAGAAACAGGCGTGTATGATGTGAGTTGTTGAACAAATGTGCATGTGTGAAAGTTCAAACCCAGCACTTCACTGTTTGATACCTCTATCCTCAATATTGAAACATATGTTACTTATACAAACTCTTTCAAAAGGGGCTCATACACATCAAAGTGGTGCTGGTTTTCCAAATGAAAGAGCAGCATTTTTTTGAGTATCAAAGAGCAAAGCAAACAAACATTTGCTCAGTGGTCAGCAACAGATGGCAGATTTACAATGTTTTTCTGAGTTTGTGATAGTCTCTGGGTTTTGCAGATCACAACTCCCATTATACTCCTTTTAATTTTATTAAAATGGGACTGGAGAGATGGCTCAGTGGTTAAGAAAAGTGGCTGCTCTTGTAGAGGGTGTGGGTTAGTTTCCTACCACCCATATGGTGGCTAACAACCATCTGTTAACTCCAGTTTCAGGGAACCTAGCGCCCTCTTCTGGCCACTTCTGGCATTGCAAACACATGGTCCACTCACACAGATGCAGGCAACACTCAGACACAAAATAAAAATAAACTATTATTAATTTTATTCAGTATAGTCTAGTCTAAAGAATTCATTTCCCCAGTCACTCTAGCAATTAGATATAGCTAAGTCACTAAGTATTGGCCAATTGGATGTAAAAGAATATAGATGTGGCTTACAGGAAATTTCTTTAAAGGAGTAGTGATTTACTTAATTACCTTTCTTCATTCCTGCTGCCTGAAAATAGATGGAATGGCTGGGGATCCACACCACCATGTTGGAACATGAACTAGCTTAGTGAGAGGAAGCCATATGTTGAGGATGAAAAAGCAAAAATGATTCTCACATCGTATTGTCACAGGAAGCCACTAGTTGGTGGATATTTAGGTTGTTTCCAGTGCTGGTAATTATAAATAAAGCTGTCATAGCTGTTTGTGTACAATTTTTATGTGGACAGTGTTCATTTCTCTTGAGTGGGATTGAGTGGTATGTTAAGTGCATATTTAATTTTCCAAAAATTTTCTAAGCCTGTAAGTGTTCCATTTGTTCTGCATCTTTACAAACACTGAATAGTGTTGGAATTTTTTTCATTTTATCCATCATGGTACACATGTATTGATAGCTCCCGTTTTAATGTGCATACATTGACAACTATGACTTGTCTTTTCATTCTCTTAGCATTGTTTCAAAAACATCAGAAAAGTTAATAGTTATGAAGTCTAACATCATTTTTCTTTCATGGTTTGTGCTTTTTGTGTCCTTATCAAGAACACTTTGCTCCCTTTAAGAGCCCCCAAATTCTGTCTTATGTCGTATTGGAATTTTTATAGTTTTAATACCAATATTTTGGTTTATGAAACATTTTTAATTAATTTTTACATATGATACAAGGTAAAGGTTGAAGTTCATCTCTTTTTTGCATATGGTCATCTAATTGTTCCAGCACCATTAGTTGAAAGGCCTTCCACATTGAATTACCTTGCCACCTTGGTCAAAAGTTAATTGACCATACATGTAGTGGACTATTTATGAACATTCTATTTTGTTCCACTGTTCTGTTCTTATGCCAATGCCAAATTGTCTTGATTACCATAGTTTTACAATATTTCTTATATTCAGATGGTGAGATTTTTTTCAACTTTGTCCTTGTTTTATTTTGTTTTGTTCAAAGTTGTTTCCATTATTTTACTTCCTTTAATTCTCCATGCAAATTTTAGAGTCAGCTTGTCAATTTCTACAAAAAAAATTGTATTTTGTTTGGGCTTACTTTGAGTATATAAATAATTTGGAAAGAACTGATTTCCTAAAAATATTGAGTCTTTTGGTCCATGAATACAGTATATTGAGAGAAAAACAAATTCAGTGTTAAGATGCAGTCAAGCCTAATGCTAACCAATACAGAGTTATTCATAACTCCTTATGAAGTGGATAATTAAAAGAAATGGGTGGAGGTGTTAAAAAATGTTAAAAAAAATGATTGAGCCAGGCATGGTTGCGCATGCCTTTAAGTCTCAGCACTCGGGGGGGGGGGGGCAGAAGCAGGTGGATCTATTGTGAGTTCGAGGCCAACCTGGTCTACATAGTGAATTCCAGGCCAGCTGGGGCTACTGGAAGACACTGTCTCAAAAAAAAAGACCAAAAAAAAAAATGATTGAGCCATATTAAGAAGATATAGGACTGGTATATAAATATCCCAGGCTCTTTACTTCTTTCTTTGAGGACCTATTAAACAAATGTTCTACACTATTTCCAACAGGATTATGCCCTCCGGTTGTCTGCTGAGCTAACTGGACTGATTATGCAATTCATTATTGGCTGCTTTCCCATCCTCATTGCACAACTTTACTGGTATTTCCATTACTTCTAAATAAACTACTTGCACTAGACCCCATGTCTCAGAGCTGGCTTCTGGGGAACCCTAACTAAGAGTGGGCACCCTTTTCTATGTGTATATGTAAGTGCACCCTTGTTGTACAGTGCCCATGGAGGTCAGAAGAGGGTGCTGGATTCCCTGGAACTAGAGTTATAGATGGTTGTTAGCCACCATGTGAGTGCTGAGACCTGAATGCAGGCCCTCTGCAAGAGCAGCATGGTCTTAATCACTGAGCCATCTCTCCAGCCCATAGTGGGCACCTTTGATAAGTAAAATAAACATCCAAGAAAAGTTGCTAAGGAACATACTCCCCTTCCCAATAGAAAGCTATCAAGAATTTCAAGAATCTAAACACCTGCTTCTTAATCCTCTAATGTTTTACATTACTGTCTGTAAAACCAACTGAATTTAGAAAAAAATAAACAAAAAAGATGCAACTGACCTGGAATTGACCTGCTTTTTGACATTTCGGGGGGGGGGGTAATTCAGGCAATCTCATTCCTGACTCAGTTTATTCTTGACCTAACAGTATGTGGCTATTTGTCAGTGTTCAGCCAACTTCCTACCCCTTGGATTTTTGTTTTTGCTAACCCTTCTTTGTTTTCAAATATGGGAAGAAAGGGGGATGGTAAGTTCATTGCACAAAGCTGTAGCTATATAAGGTAATTATCTGTCCTAACGAGAGGGCATGTTGAGCATAAGATGTCAACACAAGTTGACAATGAACGATTTGTGTTACATAAACACAGCAATTAAAAGCTATAAGAAATCTAGATATGGGAAATGAAATGGTTCTGAAAATAGCATCAGCTTGCATGGCTACTTATCACCTCTGTGAAGAGTATGAGTGGGTGAGATAAATTGCAGAAACTGCCCCAATTCTTTACTTCCCCCTGTATCCACAACCCATTTACCATGTAACTTTGCACTATCCTTCTGCTGCCCCTGGGGTTAGCCATGTAGCTTATTTTAAAGTAGGAATTGAGAAGATAGCATAAGCAAAGATCTGAAAAGAGCTTCCATGATCAGACTAGCTCACTCTCACCCACCACCATCCCCATGAAAACATGCCCAGGATAGCCAGATAGAGAACCGGAGACTTGTGAGACAGAGCTAAGTCACCCCACTCATTTTAGCCAATGATATCCTGGATCAGCTGACATTGACAGTCAACTAACTACCAGATATGTGAATGAGCCCAGGGGAGTGGGGATAGATTTCTTACTACCCAGTTAAGCTTAACTTATATCAACACCCCATAGACAAATTAGCTAAATTCATATTTAAGCCATTGAGTTTTGCAGTGGTTGGTTACAAGGAAAACAGTCATTAGGAATGCTGTAGAAGAGACAGTTCTACAGGATTTGACCTTAAGCAGTTACAGAAACTGGTAAATGCATTTGGTTAATCTTGGTTTGGTTGTTACTTTAGTGTCTGCTGCTGAGCCTGAGGTCAGATAGACATGAAGTGGTTAAGAACACAGGGCATCAGGAATCTACATTGTACAGGCTAGAACTTGAGTTGCCCTTTCTCCATCACCCAGCCTCCAACTCTGCTGCTTTAGAGAAGCTGAAAGAGATGGTCCTTTTGCCATAAAGTCACATTCACACTTGGACTAGGATTTGGAACTGCATGAACTGAAACTGTAAGCCTGTCTGCTAACACATCACAGTAAGGTATTCCAGCAGGTCCATAAAAGGTCTGATGTCCTGAGAGCAAACAAATCTTCTGCCCGTTACTCCTATGACCAATCCTAGAACACAGAGGGAAAGAAATTGTGGAAAATGTAGTACCAGCTGACACATTACAAAGCCACTATATTTGGGCACGATGCAATAACTGAAAATATAGATGGAATTTAGGAAATAGCTATTCCATACTAAACTAAAAATTTTGGGATGAAAGCTTTCTTAGACAGTAGAGCAAAGATGGAATTCCCCTGGATTCTAGTTAAGTTGTCAAGCCATTTAATTAAATCTAATATAAACCACTCTTCTTTATAAGCTTTATTGTGCTAAAGATTGAGCCCTGATTTTTGCCTACAATAAGCAACCTGCTCTATCCCTGAGCTATCCGACCCCAGTTCTTTTTACTGTGCAGGATAATACATTCTTTTATCACAAAGTCTTAGGGGAAGAATGATTTGACAAATGCTTTTCTATTTTCTTTTTATTTATATTTACTTCCTGGAAGCTTCTGGGCTTCTGTAAATTTCTCTCAATGATTCCAGAAAGTTCCCTAAAAGTTTTCAGGCAGCATAGCCTTTTCAAAGTACTCCTAACTACTTGGCAGAAAGCATAAAAGTACCACTTCCGATGTTATAAAAGCCAGGATCTTTTGAACCTCACCATTTGCAGGACCTAACCATTCCAGACTTTCCATAAATGAACAGGAGAGAAGAGCTACATTCCATTCACATCTTACATCAGTCCACAGGCACTGGAGCTTCTAAAATCAGGAGGAACCTGACTCTCTGTGGAATGGAGTACTCTAGCTAATTTTAATGTTTCTCTATATGCTATTGGAAATCTTTTCCCACCCTACCATTACATGTAGGGCATTTGAAGATGTGGACTTTTACACACATGTAAACCTTGTAGCATGTTCCTGAAAAAATATCATTTTTAAAATTTATTTATTTTTATGTGTGTGAGAGTTTTTCCTGGATGTATGTAAGTGCACTATGTGCATACATTGCTCATGGAGGCCAGAATAGGGTGTTAGCGCCTCTGCAACTGAAGTTATAGATGGTTGTTAGCTGCCCTGTGGGTGCTGGGAACTGAACCTGGATCCTCTGCAAGAGCAGCCAGTGCTCTTAAGCACTCAGCCCCAAAATGGTCTTTTTTAATCTTAAACTCATTCAGAAGTCACAATACCCCAAATCACTCAACATAATTGTACCTCAGTGTCCTCTATTCCATCTCCCAAGAAGACTACCTTGATGGACATGAAAAGGAGATGGAAAGACAGCCTGTCAGGTCCAGCTTCTCCTGAATGCTGGGGCTATAAATGAGGCAGAAATTCCTGGGGACACTTGAGCCATGCTGTGGGGGATCCCATGTCAGCAGCCATACCTGCTATCCAGCAGGAGCCAAGGCAAGGTCTCTCCATTCCATTCTCTAAGATATTTTGTATGAAGAATTAAGTCAGAGTTGGTTGATTTAACTTGTATCAGCTATAAGGAATCCCAATTATGACTTAAATAATGTTGTGCAGTTGACAGACTGGCTCTGTGAGCATCTTATTAATGAAAGAGAACTCTAGTTCTTCAAGTTGGGTCTTCTCCTTATCTACCCTTTATGATAGGAAGTCAAGGAGAACTTAGGAGGATTGATGTTCACAGTGCTAAAGCCTAGAAGCAGCAACCAGGAGCTGCAGCCCAGGCCTTCTCAGATCAGATCTCCTGCTCTTATCTTTCTGTTCTGCTGTGAACATCTGGGAACCAGCCGCCAGCATTCAGCCTTAGTGCTGTTCCTCTAAAGGGCTCTCTACTCCACCCAATACATTCCAGGCTGTCTCTCTTCTTGTCCTAACCTCATCAGCAGTGTATATCTCTGCATCTGCTCTACAAAAGGTCACTTTCATGACCAGGCTCATAAACAAGAGAGAAAATAATTGCCTTACAAAGTAGATGTAGCAAATAAGAGAATGTCCTCTACAAACCCACCAAAAGCACTCATTGTACCTCTCTGGCTTTTTTTCATTTTCCAAAAGAAAGTCTTTCATAAAAACTAAGAACGCTCAGAGGTATCAGTAAGGATCTTTTATCCTTTGACCTTTCCCTCACCTTTTCCTATTCCAGCCCCAGCAAATTCCTGGTGGACACAATGTTGGAAACTGAATCACAACTATTAGTTGAATCGTTTTCTGCTGCTCTTGTAACAAATCATCCCAAACTTAAACCAACAGAAATTGGTTCTTAATAATTCCAGACATTGAACATGGCTCAGTGGAACCTGTTCAGTTTCTGAAAAACAAAATCAAGGTTTTGGCAAGGTCATAATCCTTCTGGGGGCTTTCGGATGAATCTGCTTCCATACAATCAGGTGGATGGCAGAATTCAGTTTCCTGAGGCCTTGGGGCTAAGGCCCCCATTTCCTTGCTGTCAGCTAGGAGATTTTGTCAGTTGTTTATGGCTGTCCTGCATTCCTCATCAAGTTGCCCCTCCATCTTCTCAGGCATTCATCCTTCCTAGGCTTCACATCTCTCTGCTCTAAGGGATTGTATGATTAGACTGAAAACCCAGGATAAGCTCCCTGTTTTAAAGTTAACTGATGACTAGCTTTAATTACATCAGAGAAGTAACACCAGAAGGTAGAAATTAGAAGAGTCAAAATTCTGTTCATCACAGTCTATCCTCTGGTAGACTCCATGATTCCCAACCATTCCATATGCATAACATATTCATCCCATTCCAAGGTCTCCAAAGACCCCATCCCATTATACCCCAAATCCATAAGTCTCACCCAAATCTTAATAGTGTAAAAGGCCCACATCTTATCATTTGAATCATCTAAATCAGATACAGATGAGGTTCAACCCAAAGAGACAATTAATTTCCTTCTGTGGATGTAGAAAACTTAAGAAAAAGGTTCTCTGCTTTTAACACACCATGAAAGGATAGGGAAAGGATAAAAGTTGTAGATGTTGTGCTTTAAAAATGGAGACGTGGAAGGTAAAAAGTGAATCAAAGTTTCAAAACATTTTAAAAATCCAGCCAAACTCTAGTATATTTCAAGGCATTGAAATAAGACTCTGTTGGTTTTAACCTAAATTTCTGGGCTCTTAGCCTTATGCTCTAGATGCTTGATTCTCTCATTGGGTCACCCTTTCTTTTTCAGAAACATTTTTCTGTTTACTTTCAAATACTTTATTTATTATCTTGATTTTATGTGTATGAGTGTTTTGCCTGCATAGCCCTGGCAGAGGCCAGAAGAGGGTGTCAGATCCCCTGGAACTGGAGTTACAATGATTGTTAGCCACCATGTGAGTGCTGGGAATTGAACTTGGGTCCTCTGGAAGAACAGTAAGTGTTCCTAATCATTGTGCCATCTCTCCAGCCCCACATTTGTCTGTTTATCCATGAGTATTTGCATTAGCTTGCTTTATTCCTGTGGGATTAGGAGACTCTAACATCCTCCATTTCAGTGTTTCTAACGGTATAAAATTATCAAGAACTTTGTGACTCTCCTAGGAATGTCATGGGTCGCTCTATTAGAAAGAAGCCAGGTCTGTAATTTTTTATGTACTCTGTTCCATTTTGAGCTTCTGTTAAAATGGCTGAGGAACAGTGTCCATCCCCTTTCTATAGGGCCACTGCAAATCATACCTTTCATCTCTTCATAGAGTCTTTGAGTGAAGACATTAACCTTCATAGTATGGAAGGGTTAAGAAATTCCCACACCACCAAGTTCCTTTTTAATGATTCTTCCCTCTATGTCTGTTTTCTCACATTTTACTATTAAAAAAGAAGAAACCAAGCTATACTTTCAACATTTTATTCAGAAATCTCCCCAGCTAAATATCCAAATTTATCTTTTCAGAAGTTCTGCTTTCCATATCATTGCAGGACATAATTTTAGGTTTTCTACCACCACTACAATGATCCATTTCACTCATTCCTAAATATACTGTGGTGGCTTAAATGAATATCCCCCATAGGCTCCAAGTATTTGAACACTTGGTCTCCAGTTGGTGGCACTGTTTGCAGAGGTTTAGGAGGTGCGACCTTGATGGAGGAAGCACATCACTGGGGGCGGGCTTTGAGAGCACAGAGCTTGCGCACTTCCAGTCTGACTCTCTCTACTTTCTGTGCCTGTTTGGAGATGTGAGCTTTCTGTTCTGGCTGTCTCCTGCCATGCTTCCCTACCACAATGGATTCTTATCCCTCTGGAACAATAAGCACAAATAAAATCTTCCTTCTATAAATGGTGTTTTATCACAGCAACAGAAAAGTAATGCATACAGATGTTTCATACTTCCTAACAGCATTCTCCAAGAATGATCTCTACTAAGTTTCTGAGTGGTATTCAGAATTTCTCTGAAGTGATTGCGGATCATTTATTTATAACTCTCCTCAATCTCTATAAGGCCTCACCAACCAGATTTCTACTAATAGCCTGTTCAAGGCAATCTAAGCTTTTCTATAATATACTGACTGTCATGGATGAATTCATTCACTTCTGGTTCAAGGTTTCCTCATCTACATTGTAATACTAGTTTCAACTACTAAGAGAGCATATCCCTCAGAATGATCTTAATCATCTTCTGAGTGGGTCTGGATTTTAGCCATGACCAAGTTCCATAAGAAGAATGCCATCAATCCAGCCAATGGTCCCATGTTAGCCCAGTTCAAGGAAAGAAGGTTACTTTGGTAAGCTGTTTGCTTCTCTTGAAATTAGGAGTGGGCTAGTGGTCTCTGAGACAAGGACTCCTTTGTCTTTAACTTTCCAAAGCTTGGAACAATAACAAAGTCTGACAAACAACCAGCCAAGAATCAATTTTCACTTTAATGGACATTTATTTAACAATTGCTCTGCACTATTTGAAGTGATACGCATACACTATTACTAGTAACTTATAGATGAGGGATCGAGGCAGAGAGAAGCAAAGAACTTGCCCAAGACTACAACAAATTAGAGACAGGATTTAACTCTATGGAGCCTAACTCTAGCTTCGAGACTTTTAACTAACATGCTATACTAGGAGAGCACCATCCATTTAGACAGACTACCTCCTCTTAGTCAATGGTGCTGGAAAAAGGGACAAGAGGAAATCATCCCTCGCCTCACCAGTCTCCAACTATAAGTAAATGAAGGAAGAAGAGTACTGGAGAAGAGAGAAGGAGGAAACTAAAGCCACAGTTCTGGAAGGAGAAAGAAAAGAAGCCAGACACTAACAGTCTGTGAATGCTAAAAGTTTCACTTCAGTCTCTGTACAACTTCTGTCTCACTGTGGCATGAAGTTGACTTTCCAGGTCTCTAGGCCATCATGTAGAGATGCTGTGAATTCTAGAGCCATACAGAGTAAGGTAAATGGGGAATCAGTGATAGTCTCCATAGAGCCAATAGAAAAAGGTTGATTAAATCAGATTTTTAATTTTTCTTTAATGTTTGTGTCTATCAGCAGGAGAGAAAGCACTATTTATTTCAAACCTAAACTCATTTTACCCAGCCTTTCTGCCATCTCATGAGAAACCCTCCCCACTGAGAACTAGATCTCTCCGTTGTTTGTTCCCCCTCAGAGAGGCTAGTTAAGGAAAGAATAAGAAAATACAGAAATGTTCAAGTTTCTCCATTCTCCTGTGCTGCTCAAGGTGAGGCTACAAATCTGCAGTATGCGTGCCAGAACTGGCTCGAAGGCTTGTTTTGTTTGGCCTGTATAATGTCAGCATGCACAGTGGTTTCTCTCCCCTCAGTGTTTTAAATTAGAAATAGTTGCCAACACAGAAAAAAATAAGCAAGTATCCTTTGACAGATGTATTGCAAAGAAGTTCTACTGTTCTACAGCTTGCCAAAACTCTCTTAGTCATGAATTCTGATAAACAAAAGTTCTTCACTTTAATGAAATCCAATTTATCAATGTTTTCCTTCATGGGTAGTTTCGTGAACCATGTTTTAAAAAATCTCTTTACAAAATTCATGAAGATATTATCTTACACTTTCTTCTAGATACTTTATTATTTTGCCTTTCATAGTCAGACTTATGCTATATAGTGAATTAAATTTCATGCATGGTAGGAATTCCAGGTTCACTTTTTTCTCATGTGGATTTTCAATTGCTCCAGCACCATTTATTGAAAAGACCCTTTTTCCCATCACTGAATTTTGATGGCTTTTAAAAAATTACAAGCAAATTACATGTGTGTGGATGTATTTCTGGGCTCTGTATTCTTTCTGTTAATCTTTTTATCACTTCCAACTGTAAGTGTATATCACCATTTTAATTACTGTAGTTTTATGGTAAACCGTGCGGTCAGCTAGTATACGTCCTCCAACTATTTTTCAAGATTATACTAATGATTCATTGGGTTGAACAATGAGAATTAATACAGGTAAGTTATAACTCATCAAAAAAAGTGAATAACACAAAAGGGACTTTCTGGAGGATGGAGATGAGATATTCTGTCTCTTCAGGGATCAGAAATCTAGCAACATAGCAGCCTGCATGCCAATAACACAGTGTTGTCTTTATAAGCAGGACATGCAGCTCCACAGTCACAGTCCACACTGTTCCCTGTTGTTTCCTAAGATTGAAGCAGATGGACCAGTACTACTTTGGTTCTTCCTCCTGGTTCACTTCACTCATTTACACTTGAATTAACAGAATAATTCAGCATGGCCTTTTGATGTAGCTTTGGCTGAGTGAGGAAGGATCCCTGGCAGTGGTGAAGAGGCTAATTTGCTCTAGATAATTAAGGAAAATGGAGAAGCTCGAAGAGTTCCTCTGGAACAGGATTTCTCAGTTTCGGCAGGAGTGACATTTTGAGCCAGATTACTCCTTGTTGTAAGGGATCTCTCCTGTACATTGTAGGAATTTTAGCAACATCTTTGGCCTCTTCTATCCACTAGATGCCGGTAGCATCCCTCATTTACGAAAACCAAAATTATCCCTAGACATTACCAAAGTTCCCTGGGGGAGACAGAGGCAGAATTACTACACCTACAGTGGAAATGGGTGGCTGAAAGACATCTGCTCAGGGCTAGAGGCACTAGGTTAGAAGGGCCAGCAGGGTCACCAAGGTTCTTGGCTCTCCACCCTCCCTCAGGCAGCAGAATCAGAACAGTGAATCTAAAGAAAGGGAAAAGAGGAACACTTTGGTGAGGGAAAGAGTGAAGTATGCATCATGAATGTGTGAGGAAGCCCACTGCATCACAAACTCTAAGGGCCATCTTTCACATAGACGATAACGTGAGCAGTATTTCCTGGAGTTGTGCAATGGACGAGCTTGGATATAAACTATTTAAAAGTTCTTATCACCCTAAATATTGTATAGATTCCGCCTCTGTTCTATTTCATTTCATCCTCTACATACACACAAATGCCTCATGCTGTAATGCTTGGGGTGAGGGTAGACGGTCTATCTGTGAAACTGGTTCCTAGGAAGTAACTTAGAGCCAGACACACCAAGGATAAAAATATCAATCCCTCCACCATCACCTCTGCATCTCAGAAACTCCAGGAGGACCAGGATACAGGCTCTCAACACAGATGGGTTCAAGCCAATTTCATTAGAATTTCAAAGGACCTGCATCACAGCTCTCTGTGTCTGCATTTAATTTACTTTGCTTTCTTTTACTTCATTCCACAAGCATTATCTTTCTTCCCCTTGGCCTTCCTTCAGCCTTGTAGTTTTGATTAAGCCCAATATAGGAGTGGAGGCATGTAATGCATTCTGTAATGCTGCACCAAAGATGGGAATAGTCTATGCATAAGAATAAGGAGCACATTCTCTCTAAAAAACAATAACACACTCTCTAGAAAGCAATAATAGAACAAAAGTCAGCTTGGTCTACACTGTAAAGAGCTACTCAGGCTGTTTCTGAGAATATGTATGTATGCCCTCTACTGATGGCGCTACAGCATTCTCACAGATCAATCTTGAAAATTTTACACAGTTTCTGTGCCAGGTCCTTCTACCCAATCTTCTAAGTAACGGAACTTCAGGCCAAACAAAGGAAGGAATGGCTGGGTTACAATTTAGTGCCCTCAAATAAGGGCCCTTTTCATTCTGTGTTTAAAAGAAAAATGCACTGAGGAAAACGCCTCAGATACCAGTAAATACTATTGCTCACACTCCCAGAACATCTCATAATTGGAAAACAATATAACAGGACTCTTGGAAACGAGTTTGCCACGGAGATATTCTACTTTGAGCACTTTCTCCTGCAGGCCTGGGGATTTTTCAAAATTGCTAAATAAACTCATTAAGCACTGTTGTTCAAAACTAACAATATTTCAACTTCATTTTCCAACATGCTCTGCGCATTGATAATTTTCTTGACAAAAAAAGAACCCTAAATTCCTTAATCATCACACGACCCCTGGCACCACCCTCACAAAGGAGCTGAGGATGAAATACGCTTCGTGTCTTCCAACAGGGCTTCTCCCACAGAGGCTTATTCTGTGTCTTGGGCTTTTTGTTCTTTTGCTGGAACACAAACCAGAATATGTATAATGAATTAAAATAACAGTTCATTTTAGAAACATTAGGCTTCCGTCTTTGAGTAAAACATTTCCTTTATAGAGAATAGAAAGAAAAATACCTGGAGGTCATAAATCACTCCCTGAATACTAGCAATTACATGCATTTGCTCTTAAATCTTGGAAATAGCTTTAATCCCATCTCTAGGTAGCTTACGCCTTATTGGTGTCTACAGTTACCTATCCTAACACAGCACAGCACATATTCCATTTTGCCTGAGAGTCATCCATAGCTCTCTGTCCTACTGAGCTATGAACTTGTTGAAGAAATAGCTCTGTCGTCTTGGTCTCATCTCCAGCTTCTAACCTAGCGTTTGGTTACACAGTTAGGGCACACTAAGTGATCCACGGAAATGAGGTGAGCACACAGAATGAACTCATGGATGATACTATGACAAACTGCCTTATGGAAACAAGGGGAGAGAGAGATTTTGGCTCAGTTTCAGACATTTAGTGCACCAAGGAAGGGGAGTGGCAGGACAGCTAGCATCATGGCAAGAAGGAAAAAGAAAGGGAGACAGAGAGGGGCCCCTAAGGACATGCACCAAAGTCTTCTGAATCTTCCAAAATAATACCAACAGCTTGGGATTAATAACAGGTGGACATTGTAATACAGCAGGAAATCCAGTCAATAGACTTGTGTCTCTTAAATTTTTACAAATTTTAAAGGTAAGAAATTGCAACTGATGGGGTGAGATTATTTGGTCAAGATTTTGAGACAATTGTTTTTGATCATTTCTTATTACCCCTGTGATAGTATTGTCAACTTGACAAACATTAATACCACTGAGGAGATGGGGATTATCTTCATTACATGGATTGAGGGGGAAGAGTCCCCCGCTGTGGGTGGGAACATTCCCTGGATGGGATTCTGAACTGTATAAATGGAGAAAGGGAAAGAGAACTAAGCAGCACAATGCATTCGTCTGTGGATGCAATGTGACCAGCATTCAAGGTCTTGTCACCCTAACTTCTCTATCATGAAGGATGGTGACCCATAATAAACCCTTTTCCCTTAAATTGCTCTTGTCAAGGTATTTTATCACATGAACAAGGAAAGTAACTACAACAACCCCATTCCAGGTAAGGACTCTATGACAGGAACATTCTTTTTTGTTGTCATTGGTATTTTTGTTTGCTTTTGGTTTTAGTTTTGAAATGGGGCTACACTTTGATAAACTCACTATGTAACCCAAACTGGTCAAGGACTTCTGATCCTCCTGCCTCAGCCTCTCAACTGGTGGGAATACAAGTACAAACCACTGAACCCAGCTTTAGAAATGTTCTCCAATAAAAAGAACAGTGAGAAGATAAAGAAGGCAATTTGGCCCCACGTTAAGTCAAGTTTCAATTCAGTAGATCTTTAAAACGTACTGAGTCAGTCTGGATGTCCCAAGTGCTTACTGCATGCAGATATTGAGAACCTGTCTTAAATTGACAGGAGATGAAAAGAACCAAACTCAGACCGATTTCAACGGGAAGACTCCCAACTCCTTTTCTCATCACCTGCTGTAAGTAGATATGAGACAAATGGAAACCAGAAAATATTGACACCAAGAATCCATAAAAATGACATCATTATCATATATTTATTTTTAACATAGCACCTCAATTTCACATCACGTATATTTTCCAAGTTGAAGATCCTTAACTTACTATGTTCTTCACAGATTTTTCAACAAGTGTGAAAAAGAGGCAGTAAAGCTAGCTTGAGTCTACAAATCACTATCCAAATATAGGACACTCTTGGGGATTTATTTATGTTTAAGGTAAATATACAGAATGTTCCCAATGCTTAGCAAATGAATGAGACTCTGGCTGAGTTAAATATTAACACAACTTGTTAGAGCATTATCATGAAAAGACAGAAAGCATCAAATATAAACTTTGCTGTTACACTTTTTACTGTTCCATGTACCTGTAGTGAAAAAATATAATATACATTTTTACTTTCAAGATTAAAATAGACAGTCAGTTCATTAATCGCTCTTAGCCAATCATTATGAAGTCTAAAATGGCTCTTTTTGCCTCTGGCTCAAATATCTTATTTGTGCTGAAGATGAAAATAATGGCAGTGCTAAAGAAGGGGGTATTCTTGGTTCCCAAGGTGGGTGCAGTTGAAGCTGTCACACCAGTTGACTTAAATCAAAAATGGTACATCTTAGTTGATCCAAGCTGCATACAATGGGGTTACTCGGTTCTGTCTCATGGCAGAGCTCCCTGAAGGAAATTTAGGAGCTAGTCCTACCATCCCACAGACTGCTATAAACTTGGTGCCTGAGGGTATCCTTACTGTAGTCCTCAAATTCCAATTTGAGCCCTCTTAGAGCCTGCTGTCCTCTGGTGTTCAGAGTCAGTAAACTTAGTTTCTCTAACCTCCCACAGCCATGAAATTAGCTTGGAGCAAGAGAGGAGAAATGGCAAGACATGAAAAATAAGCATTCTCTAATTGTCGACAGCAAGGCAAGGCAAGGCTTCTGCAAACAGAGCAGGCACCAGCAACTGAAACCCTGCAGTGCTTCCTAGAAAAGCACACTGTCTTATCATGTATCTTTATCCAGTGTAGAAAATGATAGTACAAGCCTAGAAAATAACTATACCTAGGCTGTCTTGCTCACAGCAACACAATGGCTGCTTCAAAGCATATTTATAAAATGTCCTCTGAAAGCCTGTTTGAGGATAGGCAGCAGCTCCTGGAATCCGTGTGCATTGCTTTTATATTCTGGTCCTCTCTGTCTGCTGCTCGTGTGAGTTCATATAACTGAACACATTCTCTTCACAAAGTAGAGTGACACAAGGTAATCTCCAGTCAAATTACAATCAGTGACTAATATGTCTGTGTTGGTCATAATCCCTATTAGCCTGTGCTGAAAGAGAAGCAAGATGGGCAGGCTAAGAACTACACAAACCCAAATCTCTACTTCTTACTTGAACTACACTGAGTCATAACACAAAAAACTATAATACCCATAACTGGAGTATCAATTCAAGTGATCCTTGGAAATTAGAGTTTGAATGGAGCACTCGAAATAGAGTAAACCAGTTGGAAAGAGAAACAAAAGTTTTACTGCTGTTCTTTTTAACTACAGGGGGAAGAGATTACTTTAAGCACTATTTCACTTGTTAACACTCACGATGTTCAAACCACAACCTAATGAGCCTACTTGTCAGTAACATGGGAGGATCTGGTTGTTATGAGATGTTAAATTCTTATTTTTACATCTTAAAAATTGCAGCTCCTTGATGATATCTAGTCAGAGGTGTGACTGTAGTGTGTGTTGAACAAATGTTTTTAGCTCTAAGGTGTTAATACTTATAATTGAACTCTTTCCAACTACTGCTTAGAAGACATTTGCAAATGTCTGTCTTAATGGCAAGAATCACCTCAATTCCAGATATCATCTAATTGATCATCTAATTATATATCTATTATTACCATGATTATAAGACCATTCAGGACACTGACAAATATTTAGAAACACTATACATTCAAATCACATCTAAAGAAAAAAATATTTTACAATAGTTCAGACATTGGTACAAAATCAAAGTCCATGTTTTTTATTACTTACCCTAAAATGTACTAAAATTGAACATTTGAGACACAAGCAATCAAAGATACACTGGAGAAAACTATAACTTGCTTCATGCTGAGTTCATTTTAATCACAGTAGTCTATTTCAAAAACAAACTCCCATAAGGAACACAAGAATGGAATCCATTCAAAGTAACAGCTGTCTCAAGTTCTGCCAAGATTTCAAGTAACTTACTGTATCATCAAAGATGAGGCATTAAAAGAATAGTTTCAATAATATTATTTTCCTTCATATTTTATTTTTTACTTCAAGATAAACGCCTAGGTATAAAACTTCTTAGATGTTTTCACATTTGAAGACAATTAAGTCAATTAAATTCAACATGATAAAAGAAAAGCCTTTCTAATCTATTTTGAGGAATGACAGAGGACTAACTTGGAATCCATAAGATCAGGCTGGCATGCCAACTCTACCACTAGCTACCTCTTTGTATGGATTTCTAGGCCAAGAACTCCTAGTTCTTAGGGTTGTGGTTTTGCCACATGCTATATACCATGAGTATATGAGTACCAGTCCTGTTTAGCTATGATATCCCAGTCATATGGACATAGCTTCTAGCTAAGTGGACTCTTTTCCCAATTAGTCCCAAGCACTTGTACAACATTTGTAAAGCAGTTACAGCTTTCCAACTACGCCAAATATCTCCCTTGATTGTCACATACACATCCATTCTAGATGTCTATCATTTGATTTTTGCTCTTAGTCTATGGCTAGAAAGGTGGCCAAATGCAGTATGTCATTTACGAGATGCCAAAGGCCCTAATAAGCCCACTATAAGTGCCTCTTGTGCTTTCATCTGTGGGACTGGACAATGCCCATGGGGGAATGCCACTGAGCAACAAGGCATTTAACACCCTTGAATGGGGATAGCATTAACATTCATTCAGTAGAATTCTTCCCAACAAGCAAGTCTACATCTCTTATCCCTCATCAGAGAAGCTTCTTTTTACATTAGATGGCTATTAATTCTAGAGCAGTTTTATAGGAGATTTCAATGTGCCAGCCTTCCTATAAACCATTATTAAAGGCTCTCAAAAATATTATCAGGCATTAAAGCCATAAATTAAAAGTGCACATCCTAAGAAACATGGAACTAGAGAATGAGTACTAGTTATAAAATAGCAACAGTGTGGGTGTGTGTATTTGTATGCACACACAAATATTTCTTTCTAAAAATCTATTTCTAAGCAATTAATAAACGGATCAAAGTAGGTCCAGCTAAGAATGCAGAGTATACATATTATTGGTGTGTGCTTTAATGCAATACCTATCAAAAATATCAGTGGTGGGCTGGAGATGTGTCCCAGTCTTGCATGCATGAGGCCCTGGTTTGATCCCCAGCACCACATAAATATATTGGTGAGACTGTGAAACTCGGAGGGCCTTGATTGTCCAATGCAAGTTGTCTTTCCTTTAAGGAAAACCGAGCCAACCAAACAAAAGTCCAACCTCCTAATTCAAATCCCTTTGTCACTGACTTAATGGAGGAAACAGCATATCAGTGTTTTTTGAATGTATAGTATAGACTAACATTCCTTAGGTCATGTCTGGTTGGTGAATATGAAGTGTTATCCCAAATGAGTGCATATGCACTGGAAGATTTTTGAGATAAAGTGCATATGTTAGTTAGCTTTTCCTGAATGGAATGTACCAAAAGCCAAACACATTGTGTAACATCTGTAATCAGAACACTGCTGATAAAATTTGCTATGGTTTCCAGATCCCAGTGTATGGACAAAGAAGTTGCCTAGAAATTTGCAATGACCCATTCATAATATTAGAAAGGGTTTAAACTTACCCCTGAGCTTTCCCCTCAAGAACCAAAAAAGGCAGCCAAAAGAGAAGAGAAAAGGAAAGGCAGAAATAGTTCAAGTTTCATGACTTTGAAAATCAAATCAGTTTCAAATCCTCAAATATGGATGGAAGAGATTCAACATTTTGTTTTTCTTTGGAAAATAACATCATCTGTTTGAGCCTTTCACTTCTGTTGTTAAGCTACTGATAAAACTTGCCAATGAAACAAGGAAGTATCTGATAAATGCCTACTTTTACATAAAGTTCTCAGTTCTATTGAAATGAAGAGCTTAATCCCAAATGTTGCAAATCTATCCCAAACCATTTCAAAAAGGATCCTGGGCACACCTCATCCTAATATCCAAAGAACAAGTTAGTAAAATGCACAGCAGATAATACATCATGCTGTGAGTCTCTCAGTACGGTGTTAACATTGAAATGTCCTGTGAGGGTCAGTGAACTGAGGATCCTGTGCCCCTACAGGGTCAGTCACTTCCCACTTTCCACTTGGGTTTACTATTAAATTTCTATGGGACACTGGCTTCTGCAATTTGAGCTTCCTCTATATCACCTCCACCAGAGTTATCTGAACTCCTCTGAAATGTATATAAACCAAATACTTCAAAGGTATAGTTTACAGAGAACAAATAGTTATATAGACAGTGGAAAGACCATGTTCTTACATTATAACTTCTAACTCAATATGTTTACAATCCAGGCTAAATAAAGACAAAAATGACAACCAGAGATTGTTGGAGAGTTGGTAGTCATTTCCCTTTCATCTTCGTCTTGGATCTCTTGGTTCAAACAAAATATGTATTAATCCAAATTATTGTATTTGATGAGTGGTTTCCAAGCTCATGCCTTTACAGATGTGTTATCCTGTGCAGGATAAGAGTAGAGATCTGGCAAATATTTACTTAATTTGCTTGGACAGGGCAGTTAAAGTAGATTGGGCTTACCCAAAGATTTACATTAAAAGGACTGAGTTATCTGGGCTGATGGCCTAGACTGGCCAAGTTAAACAGCACACTGCCAAAATCTCCACTTCACAGAGGTGTAAAGACCCAATAAGACTTTGACATTCAACATAAAATAATAGTCATGTATTATTTATAGCTGATATAATATCAAAATGGCACTGGAAAAGTAATTTTTGGCATATAGTGGTAGAGGGCACAGTGCCAGTCAAAATGTGGTGCTTTTATTTTATTTTGGCTTTTGTTTTGATTATCATCATACCTAAGACTATCCAGTTGGAATTCAAATTATTCAGGAAACCAACCTACTGTATGTGACATACATATAAGAATAAAACTAGCATCCTGACAGTACCTCGTTATAAGGTTCCATAAAAATTATAAATTTTGTAAATAAATAATGCTGTAAATTGTTTGCTGGAAGACTAATTTTTTTTTATAAGGAGCAGTATCTAAAACCTTGGGAAAGTAGTTAAGAATGGGAGATAAATTTCACTGATCATTATAATATTTAAATGGTACCAGGGACTGAACTGAGGGCCTTCCACGCAAGCACTCTACCACCGAGGTATATATCTGCAGCTCTCTTTTTATTTTTATTTTTATTTTGAGACAGGGTCTCAATAAACTTCTCAAGTTAGCCTTGACCTTATGATTCTCCCATCTCAGCCTCCCAAGTAGCTGATAATTATGATTTTAAGTGCAAAGAAATTTTTTCCACCACAGTAAAATACACAAGTGAAGTGCAAGAGAGAAGGCCATAAGATTATATTGTGCTGCTCACAGCTTTAGACAGACATCTATGACAAGTAGTTGGACTCAAACATTCAAAAGAAAGATCTTGGCAGACGACATCACCCACTATCACTTGAGCCTTGAGGGGGTCACAACACTGTGACTGGACGAAGTTGTTCCAACTGGTTTTCCAATGCAATCCGTTCTTGGTGAACCTCCTAAGTTGTACAAAACAGGGGGAGGAAAAACAAAAAGAAAAGGAGTCATTTTCTAGGTTCATCTCTATTTCTTTAGAAATTCAAAGAAAATGTATAACTGGACTCAAACACTTCAGTGCTGTATAACTCAGGAACGTGAACTGGAAGGCACAATATTCAATGCAGGTGATTAGAAGGGGGCTTCATAATTAGTAACCTATCAACTCCTTTCTGAAGATGCTTAACAAAACTGTTGAACTCTCCTCCACAACCTTAGTCTCACCCCGCTGAGGCAGGACCAACAGCAAAAAAGGATATGAAACTTTAAAAGTTTGATTTGGGGACATCTAAAAGAAAAGGCAGATTCCCAATACAGAGTCCCGAGTCACTACAACTAAATTACTAGTTGTAATCTCTGGCACAATGTTCAGTCATGACTGAAGGATGAAAAGGTACCCTGGTCATCTGTCCAACAAAATCTTGTCCAGGCTCTTGCATAAAATATGACTTAGCATATGACCTCTAGGCAAAAGAAGAGAGGATCAGCAATCTTCTACTTGGAAAAATCAAATGGTCTGGCCTAAAACAAATTTTTCATGGCCTAGAGAGATGGGTCAGTGGTTAAGAACATGGACTGCTCTCCAGAGGATTTAAGTTTAGTTCTCAGCATCCACATCAGGCAGCTCACAACCACATGTAAGTCCAGCTCCAGGGGATTCTAATGCCTCTGGCTTCCATGGGCACTTGCACCACATGAACAAACCACTTCCTCCCCCTCCAAAAACAAAAATCAAAAAAAAAAGCCTTTTTAAAACTTTTATAGAGAGAAAGGGGCACATAAAAACAATCTGTTTTTTAATTAATTAATTTTAATTTTATGTATATCAGTGTTTTGTCTGCATGTATGTAAGTGTACTCCATGCATGCAATAGCCACAGAGGCCAGAAGAGGGTATTGGATCCCCTGGAACTGGAATTACAGATGGTGATGGTTGTTAGGCACCATATGGTGTTGGGAACCAAACCTGGGTCTTCTACAAGGGCAGTCAGTGCTCTTAACAACTGAACCACCTCTAGCCCCACATAAAGGCATTCTTTAAAAGAATTAGCCAAAGAAAGAATGAATTCTGTACAAAAGCTCAATTCTGAGATATTCCAAAAGAACCAACATATTGTTTAGTCAGTACAAAACTCAACAAGTGTTCAATCATTCATAATTCTACTAATTCATCCAATAATCTTCTATATCTATCTACTATAGGCTAGACACCAGTCCAGTTATGATACGAAGACCAAGACAGAGTAGACCAAAGCCCTTATAGGGCTTATATTCAAGTGACTGGAGAGAGACGATAAAATGAATGAATAAAATAGTTCTGGGAAGAAATACAATGATGTAACAGAGACTAACAGAGGGAGAGTCTGGGAGAATGTAGGAGGTATGACTACAGAAAGCTGCTCAGAGGTGATACAACTTGAGCAGAGACATGAATGAAGGGAGAAGGAAGCTCCATGAAGATATGGGGGAAGATATGAAGGATAACAAAATGACAACCGCAAAGGCCCTGAGTGAATGAATGAGTTTTGTGAATGTGATGTACAAAAAGGTCCATATGGGCTAAGAATGTAGCTCAGTTGGTAGAGTGCTTGTCTAGCATCTAGGAAGCTCTGGATTCCATGCTCAGCACTGCATAAACAGGGTGTAGTGGTACACGCCTGTAATGTCAGCACCTGGGAGTTAGAGAAGAGGATCAGAAGGAGATCAAGGTCAGTCTAAGATAAACAGTGAGTTTCGGGTCAGCCTGAGCTACATGAGACACTGTCTCAAAGAAAAAAAAAACAACTTAAAACAAACAAAAAGAACAATGAATAAAACTTGTCTACTCCAAAACAGAGAGGTCAGGAAATCAAACAACAACAAAAAAGTAAGATCACATGCAAAGATTCATAAAACAAAATTAATTTTTGTATTTTGAAAATTATCATAGGACGAAATTGGCTATATGTTCTTTTAGTATATAGTTCTATGAATTTTAACAAATGTATGGATTTGTGTAACCACCACCACTACAAGTAAAATACATCACAGTACCACCAATACAAAAAGTTCACCTTTGCTCATTCACTTCTGGTGGGAATGCAAAGTTGTGGAGAACTCGCAAAAAACTAAAAATGAATGTACCATATGATCCGTTGATACCACTCCTTGGCACATACCCAAAGGACTTGTCCTACTGTAGAGATACCTGTACATCCATGTTTGTTGCTGCTCTCTTCACAATAGCTAAGAAATGAAAACAACCTAAATGCCCCTCACCTGATGAATAATGAAAATGTGGCACATTTACACAATGGACTTCTACTCAGCAATAAGAAAAGATGAAATTTGCAGGCAAATGGATGGAACTAGAGAGTGTTATACTACGTGAAATAACACAAATGCAGAAAAGCAAGCATTGTATGGTCTCCCTCATTTGCAGACTGTAGCACCAATTCCTTATATGTGAGTATACAAATTCTGATGTAACACCAGTAGCCAGGTAAAGGGAAAGGATACATGGAGGTAAAAGAAAAGAAAGAACCCAAAAGAGGGGGATAGTAGGGAACAGATGTTACCAGAAGGGATATGGGGAAAGTGGAAATGTTTGTCAGGGAGGAGAGGAGGGAGGGACGTACAAGGAGCCAAGGTGTGTGTAGAGGGGGAGTCAGGAGAGGAGCAATGGTGGGAGGCAGGTGTTATTGGGGGAGGGTGGGGATAATGGTGGTGCTGAGACTGGGGAGGGAAGAGGGAGGCCTGATGGGAGGAACAAGAATAGAGATGAATGAATCTTGGGGGCTTAGGAAACCCAGAGGGAAATGTGATACCCCTGAAACCCCATGAAAAATGCCCATACAGTGTCTAAACGTTAGTGCATATGTATACCTGGGAAGTGCTTGGCAAGGAACACAGTGCCAGACAGAAGAGACCTCCCTTTGAATGGCTGGAGAGAGTGGTACAGGAGACTCCCAAAATAACACAGTTTATTGCCAAACCTCTTGGTTATCTCTCAGAACTAGCAGATAAGACCCTACTGCTGAACACAGGATATGCTTCGGATACAGGACTTAGAGCAATGGAGGGGGAACTGACCTGGAGGCCTTCTACCAAAAGTTTAGCTATCATAATGCTAAATGATAAAATGCAAATTGTCAAGAGAGGAAAAATAATCGATGGTACAATCCAGCCCTAAACCCTAATAACCATAACCACCAGCATGGCAAACTACCTCTATTGGTGCAGCATTGGCACTGTTATCTGGGGGGGGGCAATCAACAGTCATCTAATTAGACTTAAAGTCCTCTCAATGGTAGTGAACTCATGGGTGGCACTGTAAACTCAGCCAAATACACGTGACAGGAGAGACCATAAATCCTAGAGAAAACCCTCTCTGTTTCATATCTCTAAACAAATGAAATTTCTTACCATACGTTAAATATGGATCCTTATATTTACAGACAAGCATTCATTACAGCACTTATCAAAGAAACTGCTTTTTGCAACAGATGGAGTCCACTGCAGAATTCCACAAATGCTCAGACACAGAGAATATATGTCTGAGAGATGCCCAGTCCTAGGTGACACATCTACAGTTGAATCTCTATACCTAAGGCTCATAGAACATAGGCAGAACAAGGGGTAGGGAGAAAACTAATGCATCCCTTGACTCTCACGGGTGGAGCTTCCTTATACAGCACAGTGCAATGCACACAGAAGGCCACAACTGGCCAAGTTTTAAAGAATAAGAGACTACAGAATGTGTATTCTTGGATGGGACTCCTATATTGAACCTCACCCATCCATGACTTGGGGACATTGCAAAGAGGGACCAGAAAGATTGTGGGAACCAGGGCTTGTTCATGAACACAGGGAAGCAGAGGCTTTCATGCTACTGGAAGCCTGTACATGTGAACTTGTGGCAATGGTGCCCTGAGTGTAGGACTCATGCCAACTTAGTTGAATGGGGGCCAAGAGGGGAGGTGAGAAGTGGGTAGTGGGCCAGCTGTAAACTGAGAACTGTTGGAGACTGGTTGATGTTGGATAACGGAGAGTATGCCTTGCATACAATCTCTAGATGGGCTGACCGGACTCCAGTGGACAAATTTGCACTGAGGGATGTCTGGGTGCAGGTGCTTGACTGGATAGGACTTAGCATGTATAATGGAATGTATCAGGTCCGCTGGGGGGATGAGGGGCATGGATGGGGGAGGAGGCCTAGATTTGATTAAGAAGTGTTGTATAAAATTACAAAGGCTCAATAAGAATTTTTTTTTTAGGTTCGCCTTTTACTAAATTATATACCTCATGCATAACCTATCACAAGCACTGATATATTTCCCATCACCACAGTTTTACCTTTTCAATAACGTAAAATAAAAGGAATTCTACAGTGTATAACCTGCTACTGGCTTATCTTGGTCAGCATAGTGTCTTTGAGTTTCACCCAAGTTGCTGTATACATCATTTCATTTTATTTTTGAGTACTATTCCGTGGTATAAAAGTATTTCAGTTGATCTATTCATCCTTAAAAGGGCATGTGGATTGTTTCCAGGTTTGGGATATGAAAACTAAAACTGTTAGCACTCGTACACATTTCTGAGTAAACATAAGTTTTCATTTCACTAAGGCAGACACCCAGAATTGGAACAGCAAGGGCACATGATAACTGTGTGTGTGTGTGTGTGTGTGTGTGTGTGTTTGTGTGTGTGTATGAATGTGTATATATACATATATATATTTGCATAAGATTATTGAATGACTTCCCAGCATGAGGTACCATTTTGCATCACCACCACCAATGTATGGGACTTCCAATTGTCTTCAATTGATGCCATTTTTGTTTGTTTGTTTGTTTCAGGAATTCTAATATGTATATAGTAGTATGTAATCCTGGTTTAAATGTGCGTTTCCCAAGTGATTAATGATGTTGAATATCATGTCATGTATTTATCTGTCATCCTTATGTTTTCTTTGGTGAATAGTCTGTTCAGGTCCTGTGCCCAATTTTACATTGAGATGCTTGAGATTTGTCATTGAGTTTTAAAAGGACACAAGTTGTTTATCAAATATATAATTTGAAAATATATTATCCACATCTGTGGCTTGTCTGTTAACTCTCTTGACAGTATCTTTCACAGAGTAAAAGTGCTAAATTTTAATAAAGTTCATTATACTAAATTATTTTCTTCTAGATCATAATTTTGGTCAGTTGATTATACTAAGGCCATGTCTAACCTCAAATCATGAAGATTCTTTCCTTTTATTCTCTAAAAATTTTACAGCTTTATATTTTACATTTATATATGAGCCAT
>NW_008355159.1:1253133-1268219 GCF_000622305.1 Nannospalax galili
ATATATCTCCTATAGAGTCCCAAAATGATTTGTGTCTCAAATGTCCTTCAGTGTGGGTCCATCCACTGGGCCCACCAAGAGTCCCATAACTGTAAGAAACTGTTTCTCCCCTTCCCAGGGGTCATCAAAAGTTCTTTAGGTCTGCCTGGAATTTCTTACCCACTTCCCCATGTCTACACTGGGATTTTGTGTGGCTTAAGCATGCCTAGCACTTGTACATGCTGTCACCATTGCTGTGAGCTCATATGAGTAAAATGACCAGCTGTCTGAAAGACAGTTTCCTTGTGGTCATCCACCCCTCTGTCTCTTACAATCTTTCTGACTCCTCTTCAACAATGATCCCTGAGCCTTGGAAGGCAGAGGTTTGAAATAAGTATCCTATTCAGGGATAAGCACTCTGCAGCCTCTTGTCCTCTGCACATTGGCTAATTGTGGGTCTCTATGTTAAATCACCACCTGCTGCATAAGGAAACTTCTCTGGTGAGAGTTGAGAGATGCATTCATCCTGTATGTAGAGGTTGCATTGAAGATGTGTCACTTAGGTTTAATCATCTCACAGATACTTATTCTCCGTGTTTGACCAGTTCTAGAACTCTGTAATATTGTCCATCTCTTGCAAAAAGAAGCTAATTTGATGAGGGGTGACAGGTACGACTGTCTGCAAATATAAGGATGCACATTTAGAATCAAGCAATAAATTATATTGGTCTAACGATGTGGCAAAAGTAGATTTTTCTCTAGGATCTATGACCTCTCCAGTCATGTGTATTTAGCTATGTTTACAGTACCACACATGAGTTCCCTCCCATTGAAAGGGCCTTAATTCCAATCAGACAGCTGTTGATTACCCTTAAGATAAAAGTGCCACTACTGTGTCAATAGTGATAGTTTGCTGGGTCAGCCATTGTTGTTTATTAAGCTTTACAGATGGGTAGGGCCATTGATTGGTTTTCTCCCTTAGCAGCTTGTATAGTATCCTCTCATACTATGAGAGTTATTCTTCAGGGAGGAGGCTTCCTGGTCAGTTCCAGCTCAACTACTCCAAATCCTGTGTCTGAAGTGTGGCCTGTCATCAGTAATAGGGTCTTAACTTCAAGTTCTGGATGACAATCAAGGGCTCTGTCAATAGCCTGTGTTATTTGGGGAGTCTCTTAGACTACCCTGACCAACAACTCAAAGGGAGGTTTCTCCTGTCTGGCACTATGTTTCTTGTTATATAGCCTTCAGCTATATACATGTAGTCATATATTTATTGTATGTGTGTTTTTCAGTAGGACTTTGAACTAATAAATTTCCCTGTGGTTTTTCGTACTATTTAAGTATTATTTATCTCCTCCTACTCCCTTGTATAATCCTTTCTACTCCCTCCCCAGTAAAAGTAAAAGTACCCCCCCTTTCCGCATTTTTTCATTAATAATGTGTCTCCTACTATCTCCCTCTCTCAAGCTCCTTCTTTCCTTTTATCCCCATAGTTCATTTCCACTTTCCTTGTTCCTGCAGTTACATCAGGATGTACACTCACATTTAGGGATTTGGAACTAAGATCCATAAATGAGAAAGAGCACAGGTTGCTTGTTTTTCTGACACTGTGTTACTACACTTAGTACAACAGTTTCTAGTTCTATCCATTTACCTGCAAATTTCATGATTTCATCTTTCTTTATTGCTGAGTAGAACTCCATTGTACAAATGTACCACATTTTTATTACCCATTCATCAGTTGAGGGGCATTTAGGTTGCTTCAATTTCTTAGCTATCATGAAAAGAGCAGCAATAAATATGGCTGTGCAGGTATCTCTGCAATAGGATGAGTCCATTGGGTATATGCCAAGTGGTATGGCCAGATCATATGGCAGATTTATTTTTAGTTTTTTAAGAGCTCTCTATACTGATTTCCAAAGTGGTTTCACACTAGTTTGCTATCCCACCAATAGTGGATGAGGGTTCCCCTTTCCCCATATCCATGCCAGCATCTGGTATCATTTGTTCTCTTAGCCATTCTGATTGGGGTTAGATGAAATCTTAAAGTAGTTTTGATTTGCATTTCCCTAATTACTAGGGATGTTGAACAATTTTTAAGGTGTTTATTAGTCATTGTTATTTCTTCTTTTGAGAACTGTCCTAGTTTGTTTCTTCATTGCTGTGACAAAATACTCTGACCACTACCAACTTGGGGAGGAAAAGGTTTATTTGTCTTACATCTCCCAGGTCACAGTTCATCAGGGAGGCCAAGGTAGGAACTCAGGGCAGGAACCTGGAGGCAGGAACTGGAGCACAGGCCATGGAGGAACACTGCTTACTGGCTTGCTCCCCTGGCCCCTGCTCAGCCTGCTTTCTTATGCAACACGGGCCCACCTGCCCAGGGATGGCACCACCCACAGTGGGCTGGGCCCTCCCATATCACTCATCAAGCAGGTGCCCCATGGGCATGGCTATAGGCCAGTCCAATGAAGGAAATTCCCCAATTGAGGCTCCCTCAACCCAGGTGTGTCAAGTTGACACTAAAGCTATCCAGCACAAGAACTGTCTATTCAGACCCATAGCCCATTTTTAAATTGGGTCATTTGTTTTCTTGCTTCTTTGTTTTTTGAATGTTTTGTATAATCTGGATATTCATCTGTCAGATGAAAAGCTGGTGATGATTTTCTCCCACTCTGCAGACTTCCTTTTCACTGAATTGTTTGTTTCCTTCGCTCTACAGAAGCTTTTTTGTTTAATGAGGCCCCATTTGTCAATTGTTGACCTTGATTCTTGAGCAAGTAATGTCTGATTTAGAAAGGTTTTTCCTGCACCTATCTCTTGTAGGGCACTGCCTTTGCATTCTTCTAACAGTTTATATATAAGCCATTTTAAGTTAATCTTTGTATAAGATGTGAGACTTAGCTCAAGATTCATTATTTTTTATACGTGGGTGACCACTTATTAAACATATTGTTGAAAGACTAGCCTTTCTTGTTGGATTGACTTTGCATTTTTGTCCTATATCAAATGCCTTTATTCTGTGGTCTATTTCAGGATTCTGATCTATGCACCAGGCTCTCCACCATACTGTCTTGGTTACTGCAGCATGACAGTGATTTCTCCATGTGTTCTTCCTTTTCAGATTGAGTTCAGCAATTGTAGTTCCTTGGCCCTCACATATAAGTGTTTAGATCAGCTTGTTTATAATCACAAAAATTCCTGCTGGGATCGTAATTGGTATTGCAATGAATCTAAAGATCACTGGGGAGAAAAATGACATTTCACTCTACTGAATCTTCTAAATATACAAAGAAAGTATGTCTCTACCTCTATTTAGGTCTTCTTGGATTTCCTTCAGCAGAATTTTTGTAGTTTCCAGTGGGCAAATTCTAGGTGTATTCTGATAAATCATTTGGGGGATGAGGCCAGTTATTGTGAAGTGGTAATTTAAAACTTTCCATTACCAATTGTTTACAGCTTAAACAGAGGACTATTACTATTTTGTGTGTTGATCTTATATCCTGTAACCTTCATAAATTCAACCAGACAATTGAATTTAAAAAAAGATTCAATTTGTAATCATGTGATAAAAATTTGAGACAATTTGCCGAAAGATGTATAAGATTTACATACTCAAAATTCATAACCCCTGGAAGGGTAAAATAATTGTAGAGATTCCTCTCTTTGCAGATTAACAAGCTCAACATTGTTTACATGTCATTCTCCTTAAACTGACCTATAGGCTCAGTGCACATCTTACTATAATCATAACGGTTTTTATTTTGTGGAATTTTCTCACCAATTTTAAAAATGTACATGAAACAAGAGGCTTATAATATCCAATGTAATCATGAAAAAGAACAAGTTGAAAATTTTATATTACTAGACTTCAAGATTTAGTATAAAGCAACAGCAATCAAGATTGTGTAGTACTAGCATAAGGATCAACAGAAAGACTGATGGAACAGAGTAAGAACTCAGAATTGAACCTACAATTATAAGGCCATTAGATTTTTGACAATGACAGCAAAGTAATCCAAAGCGGACTGTCCTTTCAACAAATGGTGCTGGATTAGGTAAATATTAAAATGGGGAAAAATAAATCTCAACCCTAATGTCACATCATGGACAAACGTAATTCAAAAAACTGTAAAAGGAAAAAATATAAATATATTAGACAAAAACATCTAAGACTAATTTTATAGCCTAGAGACAGGCAAAGTTACCTTACATAGAAAAAAATAAACATAAAACAAACAAAAATGACAAATCTAGATTCTATAAAAGTTTAAAACAACTGCTTATAAAATTATAGTTAATTATATGAGTAGGCAAAATACTGACTAAAAGAAAATATTCACAAAACATATAACTAACTGTATTAGTCACTTTTCTGTTGCTGTGATAGAAACACTGACCCGAGCAACTTATAGAAGGAAGAGTTTATTTGAGCTTATGGTTCCAGGGGAATTACAGTCCATCATGGCAGGGAGGCATGGTGGCTGGACCAGGAGCAGCAGAAGTGAAGCTCTCACATCATCATGCAGGCACAGGAAGGAAGGAAGAGAAGCAACTGGAGATCTTAAGAACTCTGTAAGCCCACCCCCCAGTGACGTGCTTCCTCCAGGATAGCCACACCTTCTAAAACCTCCCCAAACAGCGCCATCATCTGGGGACAAAATGTCCAAACACTTGGAGCCTATGGGGGACATTTTCATTCAAACCACCATACTAACAAATTACTAGTATCCAAAATATATCTGCCCACTGCTCAACATAAAAGACTGAGGTCCTAATTCCTAGGACCTGTAAATGTAGCCTTATATGTGAACAGAATCTTTCCAAATGGAATCATGTGACGATGACACTGTACTTGATTACGTTGGGCTGGATGTAATCCAATGACTAGTATCTTTTTAAGAAAAGCATAATAAGAATAAATAACAGACACAGGAAGAATGCCATCTGACAATGGAGACAGAGATTGGAACATTTTATGTAGAGGCTGAGGAGTGCCAAATATTGCCAGAAACTACCTAAAGCTGGGAAGCAGTAAAAAAGGAGTCATGTCTAGAGCTGTCAGCAAGCACAGCTCTGCTGACACCTTGATTTCAGACTCCAGAGATGTGAGAGAATAAATTACTGCTGTAGTAAATTACCACGTACAATATACAGTCTCCATATTAAAGTAACTAGTTTTCCTCTAAGCATTCAAGAATCAACCCTTGAAACTTAAATACAGTTATTCCCCAATTACCAAAAGGCATTTGAGAACAAAGGTGAGTTCTTAGTGAAAGGTATGGGCAGTCAATGGTCAAAACAAAGCAAAACAGAAGGAAAAGCCAGGGAATCCAAATATGGGAAGCATTCCTTACCTTGAGCTGCTGCTGGAGTTCACTGTTCAAGCGGGCCAGCACTGCATTTGCCTCTTTATTTTTGCGGATGGCAGTTTGAATGGCTTTCTTCTGTTTGGAAGATTGCCTATAGAAAAGTACAAGCATTTCAGTGAAAAAGGACTTAGAGGTCTCTGATTCATGAGAAGTGCTAATCTAACAAAGGTTAGCATCCCAGGGCTCCAAAAATAAAACCTCACATGCACAGGCCAGCAGGCAGGCAGGCACACACCAAAATGAAACAAATTTGTCCGGATAAATTATTTACACCTGAAGTAATTCCCATTTTACAACTTGAATAAAAGCTGTGAATTGGGCCTTTTCAAACATTTGTGTTCCAGTTATTCCAAAACATTTTAACAAGCATTTTTTTCTGATAATCATTATTAACTAAATGCCCTTTGGAGTAAGCATTAATGGCATTTAAAAGACCTGCAGGTGGACAAGACTGATGGAAAAGAACAGAACATTCTCTTAAGCAAAAATTGTACATTAATTTAGCAAGACTGCCTAACTCTCCCTTATTTCTTTATATGAGAGAGAGAATGAATACGAGTCAGTATATATGCACCAGAATATATGAGGTACTTGAGAAAAACAAAGAATGTTTTTTTTTCTAGTATACCTTAACTAAGTCAATATGAAATTCAAAAGAACAGGTGAACTAAGGTGATCATGTGTTCCACTTGGCCCATTAAAGTCTCTGCTTACACTATCTGGGCATAAGTCTTCTTAGTACTCTCTTTAATCTTTAGAATGGTCCATAGTTAGAATGACAAATCAACATGGTCATCACAAGTATAACTTGCAGCTTGTATCCCACAGCAAAACGGTTTAATTTTTACAGTAAAAAGCTGATTTCTGCTTTCCTATGAAAACAACCATACATTTCAATCACTTGGAAATGGATTCTAGTGTGGATTAACTGTAGAGATATGATTAATATTTATTGAGGAGATACACTATGCCAGTCACTCTGCTGATCTGCAGAAGGCATAATCCTTTCCTCAGTGAGTTTAAAGACTAATTTTTCAGTCATATGGAAGCAGGGAAGAAGTTTAACAAGTTTGCTTTTTGAAAACAGATTAGATTTCTAGCTGTGAGACAAGATGGAATAAACACTGTGTTAGCTTTCACCACTATGACAAAAAGCCTCAGATAAACAGCTTAAGGGAGGAAGGATTTGTTTTGGCTTGTGGTTTCAGTCCATGTTTGGCAGGATCCATTACAATGGACCTGAGGCAAGGCTGAAATACCATGGCAGAAAGTGCAGGGAAGAAGAAATCTGCTCACTTCATAGTGACTGGGAAGCAGAGAATAAGAGGAAGGGACCAGGGACAAAATATACCTTTCAAGGGCACAACCTCAGTGCCTGCAGGTGGACAAGACTGATGGAAAAGAACAGAACATTCTCTTAAGAAACAATTGTACATTAATTTAGCAAGACTTCCTAACTCTCCATTATTTCTTTCTCTCATTAGACCTCACCATCCATTAGTCCATTCACCTATGGACTCTAGAGCTCTCATGATCCAACTGCCTCTAAAAAGGCCATCAGCTAGCAACCAAACCCAGACTGACTTTGAACTCAGTATACGGCAGAGGCAGCCTCAAACACATGCCTTCACCTCCTGAGCTGGGGAACATTTTTTAGATAAGTCACATTGGCTTTCTTGGGCTTCATAGATCCCAAACTAAAAACTGGAGAAGTCATTGGTCAGTAAATGCCAGTGAAGGCAGAAAAAATTACTCCCTGCAAGATATGCTGAAAAGCGTTAGCCACGCAACACAGAAAACTTCTAGACAATAACTACCCTACTACAATCAAATACCACAAAAATATGTGATCACAAACCCCATTCTCATCCTCCAAGATGAAATGATTAGTCAAGACTTCCCTCTACTGGGCACCCCTAAGGAAACAGCCCCTTCCCATCAGGATAGTGTTGGAGAATGCCAAATAGGGAGCCAGAATCTTTACTATCTTCTGGTGGGAAAGGGACCTCTTCTCACTGTGGAGGTCAAATGGGGAGCAGTAACTATCCTAATTAGCTTCAGCTGTCCACTTGACACAACACCTAGAGTTACTTGAGATGAGGAAATCACAACTGAAGAATTTCTCCAGTCAGATTAGCCTATGACCATATCTGTGGATAACTGTCTTGAATGTTAATTAATGTGAGAGGGCCCAATGTCCTGTGGGTGGTACCATCTCTGGGCAGGAGGGCCTGGGTTATATGAGCATGAGCTTGAGTGCAAGCCAGGAAGCAGTGTTTCTCCATGATTTCGGCTTCATTTTCTGCATCAGTTCCTGCCCTAACTCCCCTCAGTGATGGACTATTGCCTGAAGTGTAAGATGCAATAAACTATTTTCTCCTCAAGCTGCTTTTGGTAATGGTGTTCATTGCAGCAATATAGAGCAAGCTAGAACAGTAACCAAAAACCTTCTCCTTTTCCAGGAAGGTGGTATCAATAGAGGTCAAGGTGGAGAGCCAGGCATACCACCTGTGCTGGATAGCTTTAGCGTCCACTTGACTCACCTGGGTTGAGGGAGCCTCAATTGGGGAAGTGCCTTCATTGGACTGGCCTGTGGCCATATCCATGGGGATCTTCTTGATTGTTGAGAGATGTGGGTGGTGCCACCCCTGGGAAGGTGGGCCTGTGTTGCATAAGAAAGCAGGCTGAGCAGGGGCCAGGGGAACAAGCCAGTAAGCAGCGTTCCTCCATGGCCTGTGCTTCAGCTCCTGCCTCCAGGTTCCTGCCCTGAGTTCCTACCTTGGGCTCCCTGATGAACTGTGACCTGGGAGGTGTAAGCCAAATAAACCCTCTCCTTCCCAAGTTGGTACTGGTCAGAGTACTTTGTCACAGCAATGAAGAAACAAACTAGGACATCATCCCTGTTCAAAAGTAACAAAGCATTCCTCCATCTCTGGAGGATAGTCAAATAGGGAAACTAGACTTCCACATCCACCTGGAAGAAGCAAGATACCATTTCTCTCCCCTCACCAATACAGTGTCAAAAGAAGCATACCAAATAGAAGATTTGAATAAGATGCATAATTCCATAATATCCCAAATGTCTAGCATACATCAAAGAAATCATTCATTACACCAGGAAATCTCAGTGTGAGTAGCACAAGACAATCCAATCCACACACATCAACACCTAGGTGACTCAGATGTGGAACTAGGTAGATAGTATTTCAGTGCAACCATTATAAAAATACTTCAACGGACATTTAGAACAACATCTAAAACAAATCACAAACTAGAAAATCTCAGCAAAGAAACAAAAGATAGAAAGAAAACCCAAGTGAAATTTTTAAACTGAAAAAGAACTGAAATTAGAATTTCAACTAATAATCCTAGTAACAGAACAGAAAGGACACAAAGTAGTCAACTTAAAGATAGAAATTACCCAACTCAACAAATACACTGGAAAAAACGGAACAGAACTTCAAGGCCCTGTAGGGATCTAAGAACTAATATTTGTCACATTAGAGTTCAGAAAGAGAGAAGAAAGGAAAGAACTTAAACAGCATTTGAAGAACTAATAGCTGAAAAACTTCAAACTTAGCAAAAGGCATAAGTCTATAGGTTCAAGAAAGTGAGAAAAATTCAAATAGGTTAAATTAAAAAGAATTTTTTGAAAAATAAGTCAATGAAAAATTCTTAAAAACAAGAAAAGAAAAATGATAACTTATCTATGGGAGGAAAATTAAAATAACAGCATATTTCCACCCAGAGACCATGATGACCAGAAAGAAATGACACACTTTTCCTGTTCAAAAGAAAATGATCAACTTTGAATTCTATATCCAGCAAAAATATCTGTGCTGGTTAGCTTCAGTTGCCAACTCGATACATCTGGGAAGAGAGAATCTCAACTGAGAAACTTCCTCCATCAGATCAGCCTGTGGCTATGTCTGTGGGGCATTTTCTTAATTGTTAATTGAAGGCCCAGCCCATTGTGGGCAGGTGGACCTGGGCTACATAAGAAAAGTAGTTGAGCAAGCCAGGGGAAGCAAGCCAGTAAGCAGCATTCCTCCATGGACTTTGCTTCAGCTCCTGACTCCAGATTCCTGCCTCGAGTTCCTGCTTGACTGCCTTCAAGATGGACTATGCCTCGGAAGTGTAAAATGAAATAAACCCTTTCCTCTCCCAAGTAGTTTTTGGTTAATGTGCTATCGCAGCAACAGAAAGCAAACTAGAACAGTATCTTTTAGGAATTAAAGAAAAGCCAGGACACTTTCATGAAGGAAAGCTATGTTGACAGTAGATCTACCCTAAAAGAATGACTACAGGAAATTCCTGGAAAAAAAAGGACATGATCTAGGAATCCTGGAACACAAGAAAGGAAGACAGAAAGAGTGTATAAAATAACACTTGTCCTTCTTGAGTTTTCTTTTTGTTTTTTATTTGCATGTGTGTATGATATATGTATGTGTTCATGTGTGTGAGTGCAGGTGGGCATATGCCATAGCATGGATGTGGAGGTCAAATGACAATCTTTAGGTGCCAATCCTCACATTCTACTTTGTTTGAGACAGGCCTCTTTGTTGTTCACTACAGTATATGACAGGAGAGCTGGCCCAAGAGCTCCCAGGGATTCTTCTGCCTCTACCTCCCATCTCACTGTATCAGCACTGGGATTACTAATGTGTGCCTAGCTTTACGTAGCTTCTAGAGATTCAAACTCAGGTCCTCATGCTTGTACAACAATTCATACAAGTACTTTTTACCCTCTTAGCTATCTCCTCTCCTTTAAAAATATTTTATTATTTTTATGTGTATGAGTGTATTGCCTGCACATGTGTAAATGCACTGTGTAGCACAATGCCATGAAAGTCAGAAGATAGTGTTGGATTCCCTGGAACTGGAGTTATGGATGGTTGTTAGCCACCATTTGGGTGCTGGGAATCGAACATAGGCCCTCTGCAAGTACAGTCAGTGCTCTTAACCACTGAGCCACCGCTGCAGTCTCCTGCTCTCCTTTTCAGAAAGATTATTAGCATGTATTCATTGTACAAAGTGATGGGCTTCATAATGATATTTTCATTCAAATATATGATGGATTTTGGTCAATATTCACTGCTCATTACCCTCTCCTGTCCCCTTCCTCTCTTACTAGCTCCCATCCTCTTCCCAAATAGTCCCCTTTCTATCTTCATGTTGTGTGTGTGTGTGTGTGTGTATGTGTGTGTGTGTGTGTGTGAGAGAGAGAGAGAGAGAGAGAGAGAGAGATAAAAAAAAAATGAATAGTATATACAAAAATAGCAATAAAAACAACCTAATATAAACTACAATTTTGAAAATAAAGCCAATATAACTGCAACAAAAATATATATAATGCGAAGGGAATGCTGATTTTTTAAATTTTTATTTATTTTTATTTTATGTGTATGCGTGTATTGCCTGCATGTAGGTAAGTGCACCCATATCATGCAATGCCCGCGGAGGTCAGAAGAGGCTGTTGGATCCCCTGGGACTGGAGTTCCGGACAGGTGTTAGCTGCCATGTGGGTGCTGGGATTCGAGCCTGGGTCTTCTGCAAGAACAACCAGTGTTCTTAACCGCTGAGCCATCTCTCCAGCCCCGATGTCTGATTTTTAAAAGTATTATTATTTTTACTTTATGTGTATGAGTGTATTAACTATATGTGTATAAGTGCACCCATGTTGTGCAATGCCTGTGGAGGACAAAAGAGGGCGTCGGATCCCCTGGAACTGAAGTTACACACAGTTGTTAGCTGCTATGTGGGTACTGGGAAGAGCACTGGGTCCTCTGCAACAGCCGCCAGTGCTTCTGACCCCTGAGCATCTCTCCAGCCCAGAATGTCTGATTTTTTGACACATGATGTATTCGTTATCTTTACAATGAACTTAAGTTTAAATATCTTTTAGAGCAAAACCTTGCCTTGGTCTAATTTTAGTGCTTTTTCAAAAAGCAACAACATTCTAGAACACTTTTTCTTTTGCTTTGAGATAGCTGAAGTCCCCATGTTTGTTCAAGTCCATAGATTCTGATTCAATAGCAGATCTACAGATCTTGTTATTCTGTTAATAACTTGAGTGGCATGCACTTCCGAGCAAATACTATCTGGGGTTCTAAAACTGCTGATCCTTGAAATGAAATTTATTTCAGTTGTGGGTTTTTAATAAATTGAGATGAAAGTAAAACTCACCCCTCCCTCCTGCCCCCAGGAACAAAGAGCTCTTATTAAAGTATAGAAACTCAAGCCTGTCTTTCTAGTCTAAAGAACATTAATTACTAACATTTCTGGTAAGGCAATAAATGTCCCAGGATAATCTTCAACATACATGCAAAGATTATACTGCTTAATATTACTAACAACAATGACAAAATAAAATAAAAAGGGAAAGAAAAGAAAAAACAATGGCCTATAAAGAAGATGAAAAGACAAGCTTCAGAATGGGAGAAAATATGTGAAAACAACAGTTATAATATGGATTTATGTTCAGAATACAGAAAGGATTCTCTAAACTTAGAGCACCAGCATTCATCCCTGTGCTTCCTGGCTGCAGGTGCAAGGTGCCTACCCACCTTGTACTTTTGCTGCCAAGCCTTCCCACTATCATGGACTGTATCCATTTAAGCCATGAAGCCAAAACAAACCCTTCTTTCCTAAAAAAAAAAAAAAAATCCCTAAACTCAAAAGTAAAAAAAAAAAAATTAAATTAGAAAATCAGCAAAGACTAGGAAGAGACATGTCAGCAAGGGGATGTATGATGGCAAATGCACAAAACATATTCAGCCATCACTAGCTTTCAGACAAATACAAATCAAGAACACAATGAAATAGCAATACAAACTACTAAAACGGCTAAAATTTCAAAAGGAACAATAACCAAAGGTTGGCAAGGAAATGGAGAAACTGAAGCTCTCATACATTGCTGCTGGGTCTGTGACATGGTACAGCCATTCTGGAATATAACTTGGTAGTTTCTTTTCAAACCAAACATATATTTAGCACACAATCTGAACTCACAGTTCAGTATGCTTATCCCAAAGAATGGAAAATTTTATATACAAATAAGAACCTGAACAGAGATGCTTGTAGCAACTTTGTGATGTTCAACAACTAGACATAGCCAAAATTTCTGTCTAAACAGACTGGTGGGTCCATGCCCCTGAATATTGCTTAGCAATGTTGATTAATAGACACAACCATCCACTTGGATGGATGCCAAGGGATAGAAATTTTCCTTTCTTTGAGGTAAGGGTCCTGAACTATAATTTTGGGGATTATACAATAAATGTACACTGGTTTTAAAATGTCAAATTCAAATGTTCACATGCTGTATGACTCCATGTATATAACACTCAAAATGACAAAATTTTGGAAATGGAAAATTAGACAAAGTGTTACAAATGGTTAAGAAAAAGAGGTAGATGTGACTTCAGTATCTTGATTATAGTGACGCCTACAAGAATAAACACATATGATAAGATGGTTAAAATGGTCTATAAAATGGTTCTGATGCTGTACTATAGTTAAGTAAAAATGTAATCACTGGGAGAAATAGGTGAAAGATACACAAGCCTTCTTGGCATATTCTTTTAGTTTCTGTTAATATATATAGTTCTTAAGTTTACAGAGAAACGTACACAAGAACTGGATGCCCCCTCCATCCTTAAACTACTACCATGCCATGTGTATGAACTTGTAACAGCTTCTTCTCCAGGACCTGCCTCCACTGCTAACCCCCTGCTCTACTTGGGCAGGTCCCATGTTGTTTGATGAAACCTTCACCTCCAGGGTCATACTTGAACAAATGCTGGTACATACTGACCTAAGAAGCTTCTCTCTCCTAGGGGTATGGGTAATAGCTATGAGCCCAGTTGAGCCTTGGCCCTGCAAAGCAAAGTAATTAACCTCTAGAGCTGAAAGTGGTAAATGCCTTCACAGAGAAAAACGACAAATACCTTTTAGAAGACTAAAAAAGAACTTCAGAAGGAGCACAAAGGCTTGCAGTCCTCTCTTGTGATTCATTCCTGCCAACTGTTTCCATAAACCACTACTATATCCTCATAATGACTATGGTTCTTTAAAATCCTTTATGTGTCTAGAAAGAATTTACTAAGATACCCCAAGTTGTTTTTATCATTTGCAACCAAAGGAATCCTACATAAAGCAAGGGCAAGATTGGGTCCCAATTCAGACAGCAGTGTTAGGCCCAGGATACCACACAAAGGTTCAGGAAAGGTATTTAACTTGCCTCTTAACTGCTTCTGGAGTTTGCCCCTATAAACTCTCCTATCTTTTTTACTCAACTGTTTAAGCTGGGCTACAACTGTCCCAGTTTCAAAGGACAAAAATGAGTGAATAACAGCTAAGTAGATAATTATTTTGCTTAGTTCCATTGTATGCCATGCTATCTGCTGATTTAGAAATGAAGCACTGTCCATACAAGGTTCAGTGGCAGACTACCTGCAAAAGTGTTTTTGATGGTGCTGGGGATTGAGCTCCAGGCCATGTGCATGCTAGGCAAGCTCTCCACTACTGAGCTACATCTTCTACCTCAAAAGTCATCCTGTGCCATCTTGTGTTTGGTACTATATAACCTTCAATTTCAGCTGGACCTGTGGCCACATGTTCTACTTTCATTTCTGTTGCTGTGATAAAATGCCCAGATTTAAGGGCGATGTGGGTTTAATTGGCTTACAATTCCAGGTTATAGTCTGTGGTAGCAAAAAAAATGTCACAGTGGTAGGAGCTCAACGCAGGTAGTAAAATCATAACCACAGTCAGGAGCAGAAAGAAATAAATGCATGTAGGCCTGCTTGCTTGCTTGCTTGCTCTCTCCTCTCTTATACAGTTCAGGACTTGCTGCCTAGGGAATGGTACTGCCCACAGTGAGTTGTGTGTTCCCACATCAACTAACAAGACAATTCTCCCACAGCCCTGCCTACAGGCCAACTTGATCTAGAAAGTTCCTGAGTTAAGCCTCTCTTCACAGGGGGCTCTAGGTTGTGTCAAGTTGACAGCTAAAAACTAACCATCACACCACCCAAGTAGAAATTACTTGTCTCTGTTGCCTTAGTAGGTGAGTAAGAACATGTGACTAAGTTTGGAGTCAAGCGATATATATGTCATTTTTGAGTTGTGCCCTTAGCAATAAGCAGGGTGGGTTTTTTCTCCTCCATTGTTCTTTCCTCTTTTCCATATGGCCTGAAACATAATCATGTGGGTGGCAAGTCATCTTCAGCTATATGGATAAAGGAAAATCCCAAGGAGATCTAGAACAGGAAGAGAAAAGATGCCTGGCTTCCTACACAAAGCAACAATACTTGTCTGGACTGTATTTTCTGTTGCAGTAGCAGAACCAATTATATATATTTGCTCAAAATAAAAGATGTAAACTAGGCATGGTGGCTCATACCTATAATCCCAGCACTTGGAAGACTGAACCAAGAGGTGTGCCATGAGTTTGAGGCCAGCCTGAGCTACAGTGTGAGACCCTATCTCAAAAATAAACCCTCCCCATAAAGAATACAAACTGGATTCTCTAGATAAGAAGGAAATCTTAGGCTAGGTGTGGTGGCTTGCACCTGTCATACCAGCACTTGGGAGGTGGAGGCAGGAGGATCAGGAGTTCAAGATCATAACTCAGTTACATATCCAGCTTAAGAACAACTTTGACTACATGTGAACCTCTCTTGAAAGAGAGAAAGAAAGAGAGAGAGAGAGAGAGAGAGAGAGAGAGAGAGG
>NW_008355159.1:1268447-1281702 GCF_000622305.1 Nannospalax galili
GGGAGGGAGGGAGGGAGGGAGGGAGCTTCTTAACCTCCTTGGGCCTTGATTTCATTGAAGGGAATTCTGGGTACAGTTTCTAAGAACCAAACTTGTATTGCCTTTTCTGTAGCAGGAAATGGGAGATTTTCATCAGGGATTCTCGTCATCTATTCCACAGACACCCCAATATGCAAAGCATGAAGAGGGAAAGGGAAAAGAATTACAACCACATTGTGATCATCTTGCAGAAAAGCATGTCCTGCCACAGTGGCTGCTAGAACAAGCTCTGAGCAGAGGCTATAGAGGCTGATATAGAACCACAGCATTGTCATGTGACACCTTCTATCTCCAAAATGTGAGAATAATTCTTATTTTTCAAGGTTTGTCCTTAATAGACAAGAAAGATGTAGGGAAAGAAATAAGGCAAATCGTGTCTACGCAAAACCCACATTTGTCCTTATTACTCATGACACATTCTGAAATGTTTATTACTCATAACTCAGACTCAGTAGTTTACTTAGAAACAAACTTTTATTAGCTTCTTTGTGCTAAATGGAACGAACAATGGTAATACCTAAAGCTGAATTTGTTTCTGACAATGGCTCAGTTTTTGTCAATTTACAAAAAAGCACGCTGACGACTATTTTATAGCTATATTTTATTTTTAGCTTTTCTCAGTGTTCTGCTAGAGAATTAAGGCTTATAGAAAAGAACTGTGACTCTCAATTTTTCCAAAAGATCTTACAGAGCATCTACTACTGTAAATGCATGAGAGAGAGGTTAACTTACTACCTACAACTGATGTCTTAGGACATTAGACCATTTTCTCTCCCAAACCTCTGGCTGAAAAAGAACCGAGGAACAACCATTTTGTATATACTGTTTCTTGCCCCTGGGTTTGAAAAATTGTAAATAAGTTCCTTCACATCACTACAAACTAAACTAGTCCAGGAACTAAAATTAGAACTTATATGAAATTCTCTCATATCAAAGCTTAATTTCTGACTGCTTATACTATGATTTGTAGGAGCAGGCACCATTCTCTCAGCTGGGTATGACATGGCCACCTCACTGGCTACAGAATATCATGCTGAGGGACACGCACTGCCATCGTGAGCGTCAGCTGCCAACTGGAGATAAACCTAGAGTCACCTGGGAAGAAGGAACCTCAGCTGAAGAATTTCTTCCATCAGACTGTCCTGTGGCCATGTCTGTGGGGCATTTTCTTAATAGCTAATTGAGACAGGAGGCTATATAATAAAGGCAGCTGAGCAAGTCAGGGGAACAAGCCAGTAAGCAGCATTCCTCCATTGGTTTCTTCTTTAAGCTCCTGCTTTGAGCTGCTTCCCTGGCTTCCCTGATGGGCTATAACCTGAAAGCCAAATAAACCTTTTCCTCCCCAAGTTGCTTTTTTTTTTTTTTTTTTTTTTTGAGACAGGGTCTCCCTGTTCCTGGCCTAGAACTCACCATGTAGACCAGGCTGACCTTGAATTCACAGACCTTCCTGCCTCTTCCCCTCTGGTGTTGGGATTAAAGGCATGCACCACCAAGCCCAGATGCCAAGTTGCTTTTAATCATGTTTATCACCACAAGAGAAAGCGAAGGAGAACACTCGTGGAACAGACAAAAAGGAGAAACTATTTCAAGCAACAGTGCCAGGGCAACCAGACAGTCCCATGCCAAAGAATGAAGTTGAATCCCATCTTCACACCAAACACAAAATGAACTCGAAATAGATCATAGGCCTCAATGTCAGATGTAAAATTATAAAATTTTTATAATTGAAGAATCTTTGTGACCTTAGAGCAGACACACTTCTTACATAGGACACTAAAAATATAAGTTGAAGTGGCAAAAGAAAAAAATACTGGAAAACTGAGTTTCAATACAATTAAAAACTTCATGCTGCACACTATACACCAAGAAAATAAAAAGATAACCAAAGGAATGAGAGAAAATATTTGCAAATCATGTATCTGGCAACGCAGCTGTATGCAGACCATATGAAGAACTCATAATTCAAAAAAAAGATAACAGAATTAAAAGTAGGCAAAGGATATGACTAGACATTTATCCAAAAATACATACAAATAACCAATAAACACAAGAAAAGGTGCTCAAAACGATTAGTCATTAAAGAAATGCAAATCAAAATAATAATGAGGTACCACTTCATAGTCACTAAGATGGCTACAATTGTGTTTTTTTAAAAAAAACAACTAGGTAAGTATTGATAAGCAAATGGAGAAACCAAAACCCTCATACATTGTTGGGGATACAAAATGATACAGTCACTGTGAAAAACAATTGGAAAGTTCCTCAAAATGTTAAATATAGTTACCATGTAACTCGGCAATTCCACTCCTAAATGTATGCCCAACAGAAATGAAAACACAGATCTATGCAGAAACATGTATACAAATAACACTAAAGCAGTGTTCTTAAAAGGCAAAACATTCAAACAACCCAAAAGTCCAAGTGGACTATTATTGCACATAAAAATTAAGTTCTAGCTGGGAGTGGTGGCGCACGCCTTTGATCCCAGCACTAGGGAGGCAGAGGCAGGAGGATCTCTGTGAGTTCGAGGCCAGCCTGGTCTACATAGTGAGTTCCGGGACAGCTGCGGCTACAGGGAGACCCTGTCTCAAAAGGACAAAAAAAAATAAGTTCTAATTTATGCTACAACGTGGATGACCCTTACAAACACTACAATAAGTCAAAGTAGCCAAGCACAAAAGACCACATGTTGTGCAATTGTATTTATGTAAAACGGCAACAAGCACAGAAGAGACAGAGAATGGATTAGTGGCTGCCAGGATCTGGGAAGAGGAAGTGGGGTACAACTGCTGCTGGACATGGAGATTCTTCTGGAAATAACAAAATGTTCTAAAATTATATTGTAGTAATGGTTACACGACTTTGTGAATATACTAAAAGCTACGGTATGCTATGTGAATTATACTTCAATACAGCTGATTTTTACAAAAGATTGATTTTTATTATGTTTAATTATGTGTATAAGAGTCTGTATGAGGGTAGATGCATGTGAGTGCAGGGGGCAGCAGGGGCCAGAGGCATCAGATCCTCCTAGAGCTGGAGTTCCAAGTAGTTGTAAGTTTGGATGCTGGGAACCAAACTCAGAAGAACAATATGCACTATTAACTGCTGAACCATCTCTCAAGCCCCAGCTGATTTTTTTAAAAAAGAAATCAAGAGCTTTCTGTGTGAACTTCACCAGTTGCTCCACAATCTACTTTGGAGAACAATGTAACCACTGCTGACTGAATAGAATTAACATGAAGCTGAAATTAAAGAAAAAAATGTAGCCATCTTTATGCCTGACAGAAATACATCTTCCAAGTTTGGAAAATGAAGACGATGGACGAAATAGACTTTCTTATTGACTGATACTCCAGGGAACTATCCATTTGGGTGAAAAAAATCTTCCAAAGGAGGATGCAAGCATTCCAAATGGGACTTCAAAGGCAAACTGCTGACACCACCCACAGAACCTGTTGTTTTTCTTTCCACAGTGGTCTAAGCAGGAGAAAAATCTATAGTAGCCCCTGAGACCTGAAGGTCTATACAGAAGTATCACAGGGAATCTAGAACATTTACATTAGTGACCAGTCAGGCTGACTTGAAGTCAAGTGACAGCAGTAGGATTTTGTCCTCAACATCTCATGTCACTAAAGAAAGACTGAGGTAAGTAAGGGTTCTTCTCATAGTCACAGCATTCAAGAGAAGGATGGCTTGTCCACAGCACTGTTGTCTTAGCCCTTGGTTATGTCCACAAGTGTCTCCACATTCTCTCCAATATCTTCTCTAGATGGGGTGGCAGATGTGATGGAGGTTCTGCATGTGCCACTCAAAGCTACCGTGACCAATGACGGGAACTCTTCCTGAGAACTTTTTTTAAAATCACATACCACTTCTATTAAAAGTTGGGTCTAAGATCACAGAGCTAGCCATTTTCCCTGAAGGAACCTGAAATCAGGCAGGTCATGAGGGAAAAAATGCCCTCACAGTACTAAATTCTTCCTAGGAAAATATGAACCTGTACAAGAAAAAGGGGTAGGAAGGAAAGAAAAGACAGAGGAATAGGAGGAAACCAAACCAAACCAAACACCAGCCTAGGACTTGCCTTCTCCTTTGGGTCTCCACTGAGACTGGAAACCTATAATCTCGCCACCATCACCACCATTATCATGATGTTAGAGATAACTATGACAACCATAAAACCATTCCATGGGCAGGAATGTAAAAGTCACCACATTTACAAATACATCTGGACACAGATGGAAGACCTTCCTCACCTTGTTCTCACTCATTTGCTCAACTTACTTGTGGACCGTTGGGTGAGGTTTCACCGTCGCTGCAGAAGCTGTCCCACCAGTAGAAGGCTCCTGGTTTTCTGTAGACTGATTTTCAGGTCTGAATTTCCTACGAATAGGCTTTGATGGAGGCTGAGCATGTGGTGCATCCTGTGGATTAAAAATAAATCCAGAAGACCTGCTCAAACTCAATGCAAACAAATGCCAGGATGGAGTGGGGAGGTGAACATGAATCCACTTCTAGCTGAGGAGCAACTGGGAATTGATAGCTGTGGGAGAAGGAGAGTCAGTTTTGTCTACAGGTGTGATATTGAGTAAGTCAACCATGCTCTAGGGCTGGTTCCACACTCAAAGAGTATTTGGGTAACACAAATTTGACTCAATGTGGGGGGAGAACATGATGTTGGGTGGGTAGAGAGGTGGAGGTGGAACTGGGAAGAGTTGGGGAGGCAGGGTATGAGATCAAAATACATTGTATAAAATTCTCAAAGAATTACTAAAAAAGTTTAAAAATAAAATAAACTCAAAATACTCAGAAAATTTAAAAATTAAATGTTCCTTCTATCCCTCATACCACTGTCCAGAGTCCTCTAGCTCTGTCCCCAAGACCAGAAGACAGCTCTATTCATAGCCCATACCTGACTCAGCAATAGCTGGAGGGGTGCAGGTATCAGGTCTAGCAGACAGCCTGCCTGCCTTTCTATTACAAATATTCTGGCAATGTACTGCCCTTTTTGTCATCAAGGACATGGAAATAAGATTCTAATGGCTTTTCTTTTTGCATCTTTTTAATGTGGTAAGCAATCTATTTTTTGTCTTTTAAATTCACATAGACCTTGAGTATCCACAGGGTCTTTTCTAATTGAAAACAAAATTGACTTTTGCCTCACTCTAGGGTTTTCTGGAGTATAAGTTTCTAAGTTTGTAATGGTCACAGTCCTATGTTCATCATTCTCCTACTCCTGATTTGTACATGAAGTCAACCCAAAAAGCCAGTATGTTCAGGTAGGAGACCGTTGCTTGCTTCCTTCAGGACTCTGTCTCATCTTCCTATCTCAAGGTCTACTCTCTTTGCTGAGAGAATGGCCTAGGAGAGGATACAGAACAAGAAGAGGGTGGAAGAGAAGAAAAATGCAGAGCACGATAGTGAATGGTGTTAACTATGCAAAAGGCACGGGGCTCAATGCCATGGCCAGGCAACAATAAAGATGCCAGCATGCAAGAAGAAATCACGGCACTCATCAGGAGGATAGGGAGAGGAGGATCAACAGAAACAAAGCACATCTGAAAATATTAGTGAAACTCACTATAATCTTTAAAAGTAATTTTAAAAAGGGAAAAAGACAAGAGAAAAATAAATCACAGTATGAAGAAGGGGAGACTGAACAATCCACAGTGTACTCAGACTATTACCAGGTTGCTGCTTAAGCTAGATGTTCACAGGTTCTTGGTGTCTTTCAATTCTAAGAACTGAAAAAGTGCACACGAATGGAAAAGCAGCAAGAAGTTTTATTAAAGAGACAATATGGGAAACACTGCAAGAGCATAGCAGACTACTTTAGTCTAAGAGCAACAGGTTACTACTTGGGGATTTCTTTTATGCAGTCCAGGAAGAGGAAAAGTTGGTTGCTAAGGGGTATAGTGTGGGTGGTTCTCTGTTTTCATTGACAGGTTTAAGTTATATAAGCCTTTTGTTCACTGTGCATGTCCTTTCCCATGATGTACCTAATTTTAATCATATTCATGCCCAATTATGCATAGGCATAATTGGTAAATAGGGGCGTTTCCTTAAAAGTTTACTCAAAAGACAGTTTTCCCTATTGCACATGAATGCAAAACTGGTTCAGGCCAGACTGGCCCCATCCCCACCACCTGTCATCCTGGATATGTTCTTAAACATGTTTGAATGGAAACTAACTACAAAAGAAGAAATACTGCTAAACGGTTAAGGAAGGAGCAATTTATTTCATTGTTTGAAATGGGGTGCACGTGCAACTTGATGTGGGTAAGGATGTTAGGTTGCTAGGAGAAGGGTGTGTACATAGCCCAAAGCAAGTGGAGTCCCAGACTGCTAAGCTATTCCTATGCCTGCCTGCTCCATGAGCACACATGGAGTTTTACTAAGTAATCAGGCCCTCCCAAGAACAATTTGTTTTTCTTGCCAAAAGCAAGGTGGTGGTTATGTTTGGGTGGAAGGCTGAGGAATGGAGTACAAACTACCAGGGATATTCAAGGCTGAGCCAGGAATCTTCAGGATTCTGATCTTCAAAACACATTCACATTGTAGGAACTGTGGACCATTCACATGCATCTCAGTGGAAACTTTAAAATGGTGGACCCGTAAGAAGCCCAGGAATGGGGTTCATAATGCCACTATAGCAACATCCTCTTGCTGGCCTTACCTTCTTTGCTGGACTACTTTCTGCAGCCTGGGAAGGGGCTCTGTTCAGCTGAGGATGTAAATCACCTTCAGACACTGGTTCAGACTGTAACAAGAGATCAGAAAGAAGGTGTAAACACAAAAACAAACCATGTAAACAAATGACAAGGAACACTTAGGAAAATAATCAAGAAAAACTGATCTAGACCAAGTTGCAGGGAAGCATGGTTAAGTCTGCAAATCCCTGGCAAAAAGCTTCCACAAACCTTACTCTTCTCTTCCACATCTCCTTCCAGTTCAAACTTAAGAAAAGGAATTGTGAGCATTTCTTATATATTTAGATATACATATTTCTTTTAAAAATAATACTTTACAAAATTAAACTATAAAACTAACAGGGACTATCAGAGGAGAAAGGGTTAGGAAGGGGCTTAAGACTTTAACCGGAACACACTAAGATAAACAGTCAATACCATAAAATCACTCTAATTTTTAATGTTAAGTTCCTAATAAAGAAACATTCTGGGGACAGAAAAGATGGTCCAGTGTTCAGTTCCCAGCATCCATGTCAGGTGGCTCACAACCACCTGTAACTCTAGCTCTCTTCTGGCCTCTGCGTGCGCACATGGCCACACGTGCACGCACGCACGCACGCACGCACGCACGCACACACACACACACACACACACACGAGTGCACGCACACACATAAACACAGAGACACACACATAAACTAATCTTTAAAAAAGAAATACTTCAGTAATATAGTCATATAGCTTTAAAGGGGAAGTGTATCAGAAAGGCTGAGCACTATGCTATGAGTGCTATTGAATCTATGAACGAGTGCACAAAGACTGGTGAGGAATACTATTGAGTACATCGACACGTGGATAACAACCAAGCCTAATATATGGTGACTGGGCATATCACATATGGCTTCCCATATCTCTAAGTCTTGTTACCTTCAGCTGTTATTAGCCAGGGATGTAAAATATTAACACGCTGAGAGAAAAAAAAATCCTGCAACTTCCACATTTTACTGGCACCAGTCCTTCTTTCAGCTGCAGACCAATCCATACAAAAACACACACTGCAGTACCACCAACTGCCACTGTGGCCCTAGCATGGCCATCTCTAGCCTCTTGCAGAGCGTGCCTTCTTTCCTGTGACTCTACTGAAAGGCTGGTTCCCTGGGTACTAGCATTAGCAGATTCTGGAGGCCTCTGACATTGTCCTCAAGCACCTTCTTTCTAACCTAGCACCCTTGACAACCTTTTTCAAACTTCCATCTTGCATCTGAGAACTGCAACCTCCTACCTGCCATCACTTTTTCTCCCTTTTCTGTTTTGACTTCTCTTACCCATAAAATATAGACTTCCTCAAGGGTCTCAGTCTTCATTTCTGTCCCAGTTTTCTTCCCCTGTCCATTCTTTCCCAGGATAATCTTATCTGCTCCTGCATTTATCTTTTTTCATTTGTTTATTTATTTATGTGTGTATCTGTGTGTTCATGCACAAACACATGCATCACAATGCTGTGTGGGACTCTGTTCTCTCCTTACATTATGTGGATCCTATGGATCCAACTCAGGTTGTCAGGCTTGGCAGCAACTACCTTTAACCACTGAGTCATCTTGCCTGATCAATTTTTTAGGGTGCTTGGGGTTGAACTTAAGGGTCCACCCATGCCAAGCAAGCAGTCTTACCACAGTTATAGCTCCAGCCTTTGGTCCTGTACTTTAGCCCAAACAATTGTCTGCATCTAAGTTCATTATCTAAGCATTTGCCATGCCTAGTTCCATGCTCCATGTGTTTCTTAGGGCTTCTCCCTTCCGTTAAGGATAATTGTATTAAGGTTGTTGCAGTTACTATGATTAGACTGTGTGACAAACTGAACACTCTGTGTCATACATTGCTCAAATTGCTTTGCATGGATTATTGTATTTTATCATTATAGCCCTATGAAATAATTATTGTCCTCATCTTACCAGTGAAGAAATTGAAGTTAAAGTTAAGGAGCTCAGCCAAGATCATACAAATAGCAACATCTGAACCTAGGTCTCAAGTTCCAAAGATCAGCTTGTTCCCGTGGTACTGTTCCCTCAGGCACTCCTAGGCCTCCATGTTGTTATTACTGATAAGCTACTGCTGGTGGGTATTCAAGGATAAGCAAGGCACAGCCTCGGCTTACAAGCATCTGGGAGTCGAGTGGGAGAGGTGGATAAATGACCAGAGCCTTGTTTCAGTGCAGGATTGTGGGGGAAAAGTGTGCGGATAATAGCAGCATCCTATTCTTGTAGGACACTTAAGAACTAGTAGGTGAGACCTGAGTGACATGTAGGATACAGCCAGCTACAGGGACAAAGTGTGGGAATGGGGAGAGAGGCCAGTCCACAAGTAAACTCACAAGGGCCTATTTCACAACTGGAATTTCAGCCTGGAATACCACAAGAAGACTGAGGTCAGTTTCTAAGACAGGAAATGCAGGGGAGCAGGAATGAGGGGAGCTTGTTTTCTGGCCTGCTGAGTTCAAGCTAAGTTCTCCAGGAGCCATGCACTGTCAGGAGTCTGGAGAATGCAGCACTCACCTTGCTGTCCCTGTCCCACAGTTCTGACAACTGGAGTCATACTCCAAGATCCACGAGTCAAATATCAGCTTTACTTAGCAGCTGAATGATGGCCCACCACCCATTCAAATGAAGGACTTTCAGTGAAGAAAACATCTTACATCTGTGGTCCCTTCTTGCCTTCCACCTGCAGTTTTGGAAGGCATATGTTCTGGCCTCAAGTCTATGTGTGCAGTCCCCTGCAGGAACCACAGGTGTGCAGGGATGTACCAGAGTAGGCAGGCAGGGAAAGGACAGACACAAATACTCTGCTCTTTGGTTTGCCAGTTCTCTTCTGTTATGAAGCAGGGGAGTGTGTCGTCCACCGCCTCCCTGTAGAGATGAGTGGAGTCTCTTCAAGGAAATACTGAGGGAGATGACAAACTGACTTTTTCAATGTAAATGGGGATTCTGAGCACAGCAAAAGTAGTTGAGTGTCTTTGCTATTGCCAGGGAAAAACAAGCAGCAATCACGTGGGCTTTGGAAAGTTGAGGAAGCAGTGTTAAGATGTGCCTAAGTAGGTTTTTTCCCCACTTAAAAATGCACCTTCCTAAAATTGTACGCCACGGTCTGGGTTGTCTTGCTGTATGACTGAGGACAAAAAAACTGCACAAGGTTAGGTCAGAGATAATCACACTATCAGTCTCCTTCAGAAGACCCTCAGGACCTCCCCACCATTTCTATTCCCTCATAACTGGATCTACACGGATTCTTGAACTGAGTATACAGAGGAATGAATCTCAAAAGCGATGAATCACAGGAATCAGGGAGGTTCCAAAAGGTACAGCCTTGTCAAAACCAGAAATTATCCAAGGAAAAGGGAGAGGGAAAGAAAACTAGTTTTCTGGTAAGAAAAACTGAAGATGAGATTTAGACATGTAGGAGTCCTTCATCATGAAAAGTGGTCTCACTTTTCTTTATGAAAACAGCATGAGCGCCTCTGCTTCCCTGGGCCTGCAGGACCCACAGGACTCTCTCCGACCAGCAGGCCTCTCTCCAGGGTAAGTCCATCCATGCCCTCCCTGCCTTGATTCCCCCAGCCTCATTCACCCTCCCATCTCCCCCGCTGGGCTATCCTCCTACCCTGGGTACTATCCCATTCCTTCTCTTGGCGCCCCAGACACCTGGGGAACCACCACTGCTTCTTCCTGATCCTCTGTATCCAGACCAACTCAGTTCTTTCTCTGGTCCCCAGGGGAGCTCTGGGCCTGGCCCTGCCCTCACTTCCTTCTGCTTCCCTGTGTCTGCACAACCAGCCAGCCTCTTGCCAGCCTCTTTTCTGGACACCGGGGCTGACCTTTGCTCTTCCTGATCCTTTGTATCCAGACCAACCCAGATCTTCAGTGCAGTCCCCAGGGGCTCTTGGGCCACTTCCCATCCCCATCTTCCTTTGCATCTCTGGGTGGCACGGCCACCAACTGACCTAGACCAGCATCTTTCCTGGGCCCGGCTCCCAGGCCAGTCCAACCCCCAAATTCCTGAGGCCAAAATCTTTCCTGGAGGGATCCAGACCTTAGGAGAAAGCCTGAGAGCATCTGATCCTCATCTGACTTGGGCCTATGTGGGAACTCCTGAAGACAAAAGCAATCTGGCCACTCCAACACAAAATCAAAAGAGAGAACCAGAAGCTTAGATGAACCAGCTATTCATGCCCAAAAAGTAAACCACAAAGACACATAAAGTTCACAAAAAGAAGCAAGCCTAAATTTGAAGGCTCAAGTCTCACACAAAAATCAGAAACTACAAAAGAAATTCACAGCTCAAAATCACAGAGAAAAAATAATAACATGAGAAACCAAAATAACATATCCCCACCAAATACCAATAGTCCTCTAGAGGAGTACAATGAGAACCCCCCTAGAGATAATGCAGGACATGGAACTCAAAAGAACAATTATAAACATGATAAAAACATTCAGTAAATTGAAAGAACACACAAAGAAATCAAAGAACTGAAGGAAGATAGAGATAAACTTCTGAATGAATTCAGAAAAGAGTTAGAAATATTGAAGAATACTCAGGCTGAAATGAAGGAAGTGAAACACTCCGTAAGCCAATTAGAAATGACAGGAAAAAGCCTCACCACTAGAATGAATGAAATGGAAAACAGAGTATCAAGACTGGAAGATAAAGTGGACAAACTAGACCACTCAAGCAAAGATTATGAAAAATTTAAGAAATCACAAGGATGGAATATGCAGGAATTGTGTGACACCATAAAAAGATGAAACTTGCAAATCATAGGCATACAGGAAGGAGAAAAATCCTAAGATAATGACATGGACCAGATCTTCAACAGAATCGTGGAAGAAAATTTCCCAAAATTAAAGAAAGACATATACATACAAATACAAGAAGCATATAGAACACCAGACAGAACCAGAAAAGAAACTCTCCACTGCACATTATAATAAAAACAGTAAATGGACAAAACAGACAATACTGAAAGGATTATAGGATTATAGCTGACATTTCAGTACAAACGATGACAGCCAGAAGAGACTGCACCAAAGTATTCCCAGTTTTAAATGACCACAGATGCCAACTGAGATTATTATACCCAGCCAAAATGTCTAGTATAGTCAAAGGGGAAAGAAAAATCTTCCATGACATAAATAGGCTGAAGGAATTCATGTCCACAAAACCAGCCCTTCATAGAGTTCTGAAAGCAATACAAAGAGCTGAAGAAAGGAACGGCTATACCTAAGGGGTTGCGGAAAGAAATTCAATGAAGGTATAACTGGAAAAGTACAGCTCTATATCAAGTATGTGAACAGAAATAAAAATGACAGGATTCAATGCACATTTTTCATTAATAACTTTAAATATCAATGGACTGAACTCCCCAGTCAAAAGACACACACTAGGTGAATGGATTAAGAAACAAAACCCACCTGGGTGTGGTGTTGCACGCCTGTAGTCCCAGCACTTGGGAGGCAGAGGCAGGCAGATCTCTGTGAGTTCAAGGCAAGCCTGGTCTACTATCTTAAAGTGAAAGGATGGAAAAAAATATACCAAGCAAATGGTACTAAAAAAAAAAGCAGGTGTTGCAATTCTAATATCTGACAAAATAGACTTTAAACTAATATTAATCAGAAGAGATAAAGAGGGTCACTTTATTCTGATCAAAGGACCAAACAATCAAGAAGTTATTATGATCATGAACATATATTCACCAAACTCTGGTGCACCCAACTTCATCAAAACAGTACTACAGGACTTTAAGACCCAGATTAATACCAACTCACTAATAGTAGGGGACTTCAATACCCCATTGTCACCATTAGGTAGGTCAACAGGACAGAGAATTAACAGACAGACATCTATATTAAACAATATCATATATCAAATGGTGCACCCAACTTCATAAAAACAGTACTACAGGACTTTAAGACCCAGATTAATACCAACTCACTAATAGTAGGGGACTTCAATACCCCATTGTCACCATTAGGTAGGTCAACAGGACAGAGAATTAACAGACAGACATCTATATTAAACAATATCATATATCAAATGGTGCACCCAACTTCATAAAAACAGTACTACAGGACTTTAAGACCCAGATTAATACCAACTCACTAATAGTAGGGGACTTCAATACCCCATTGTCACCATTAGGTAGGTCAACAGGACAGAGAATTAACAGAGCAAACAAAACCGAAACCCAGCAGACAAGAAGAAACAATAAAAATCAGGGAAGAGATTAATGAAATTGGAACAACGAAAACAATACAAAGAATCAACAACTCCAAGAGCTGGTTCTGTGAAAATATAAACAAGATTGACAGACCGCTAGCCCAGTTAACCAAAAGAAAGAAAGAGCACCTCCAAATCAACAAAATCAGAGATGAAAGGGGAAACATCACAACAGACACCAGAAAGATACAGAACCTTATAAGGGAATACTTTAAAAACCTATATGCTACTAAATTTGAAAACCTAAAAGAAATG
>NW_008355159.1:1281801-1283276 GCF_000622305.1 Nannospalax galili
AAACCTCCAGACTAACAGAAGCCCAGGACCAGATGGATTTACAGCAGAATTCTACCAGACATTTAAAGAAGATCTATATCCAATAGTATTTAATTTATTCAAAAACATAGAAATGGAGGGAGACCTTCCAAATTCCATCTATGAAGCCAGCATCACTCTAATACCAAAGCCAGGTAAAGACACAACCAAAAAAGAAAACTATAGACCCATATCCTTAATGAACATAGGTGCAAAAATTCTCAACAAAATACTTACAAACTACATACAGACACACATCAAAAAGATCGCTCACCGTGATCAAATAGGCTTTATCCCAGAGATACAGGGATGGTTCAAAATAAGCAAGTCGAAAAACAGCATAAATCATATAAATGGGCTCAAAGACAAGAACCACATGGTCATCTCAACAGAATTTCAATAGATGCAAAGAAGGCCTTTGACAAAATTCAACATGCATTTCCTTTCAAAATCCTAGAGCGAATTGGACTGGAGGGAACATATCTCAACATACTTAAAGCCACATATAACAAACCCATAGCAAACATCATTCTGAGTGGAGAAAAGCTGGAAGCATTCCCACTGAAATCAGGAACCAGACAAGGCTGTCCACTATTCCCACTTCTCTTTAACATAGTACTTGAAACTCTTGCAAGAGCAATAACAGAAGAGAAGGAAATTAAAGGAGTAATAATTGGAAAAGAAGAGATGATATCTTCTTTTTGTAGATGATATGATATTATATCTACGAGACGCCAAAAATTCCACCAGAAAACACCTAGAAATTATCACCACATTCAATCAAGTGGCAGGTTACAAAATTAACCTACAAAAGTCTGTAGCCTTTCTATATACCAATAACAAACAATCAGAGAAAGAGCACGTGGAAACACTCCCCTTCAGAATAGCTGCAAAACACACACACACACACACACACACACACACACACACACATATATAATTTTAAATAGTTAAAGAGATTGAGGAAGACACCAGGAGATGGAAGGACCTCTCATGTTCATGGATTGGAAGAATTAATATTGTTAAAATGACCATCCTATCAAAAGCAATATATAGATTCAATGCAATCCCAATCAAAATTCATGTGACATACTTCACAGAATTAGAAAAATGCATCCTTAAATTCACATAGAAGCACAAAAGACCTCGGATAGCCAAAGCAACCCTGCGCACTAAGAGAAATGCAGGGGAGATTACTATACCAGATTTTAAGCTGTATTACAGAGCTATAGTCATAAAAACAACATGGTACTGGCACAAAAATAGACCCATAGATCAGTGGAACAAAACTGAAGACCCAAAGATGAGTGAATGCAATTTCTGCCACCTGATATTTGACAAAGGGACCAAGAATATTCACTGGGGGAAAGACAGCATGTTCAGCAAATGGTGCTGGCAAAAGTGTATCTCCACCTATAGAAGAATGAAACTAACCCCCTATCTTTCGCCCTGCACAA
>NW_008355159.1:1284393-1285419 GCF_000622305.1 Nannospalax galili
GGATAATGAAAATGTGGTTCATATATACGATGGAGTTTTACTCAGCAGTAAAGAAAGATGATATCATGAAATTCGCAGGTAAATGGATGGAACTAGAAACTGTTATACTAAGTGAAGTAACACAGTCTCAGAAAAAAAATCAACATATGTTCTCCCTCATATGTGGCTCCTAAAACCAAACCCTGATAAGTGAGTATGTATCCAGACATTACTACAGGAACCAGGATAATCGAAAGGAAACAGAGAGATTAAAGAAAAGAAAGAAACTGAAAGAGAAGAACAGCAGAAATAGGCCTTAATAAGGGAGATGTGAATAAAAATTGGGTTAGTTTAAGGGAGGGGGGGAAGGATATAAAAGGGATAAAGGGAAAGAAGGAGATCAAGAGAGGTAGAACCATAGGAGAAGGGTATTATTAAGGGAGAAAGAGGGGAAATGGGGGCACCTTAAGTGGGAAAACCATGATGGAGGGGTGAGACAATGTGAGAGATAAATAAGGCCTAGCTAGTTTCGAAAACCAGAGGGAACCATATTACTCCTAGAACTTACTGACAAATTATACATAGCAGATCAAGAAATATATGTCTGGGTAAGGTTTATCTGAGAACAACTGGTCTTTGCCCAAGATTTAGCTACATGACACACAGTAATTAAAAGTACCAGACTGGTGGAACTAACCGTCTTGGATGTTTAACAGACATACTTTGAGGCCTATAATAATTTGGTCAGAGGGACATAAAGGACAGTTTTTGCTTCTTGCCCTCCTAGGTCAACTAGTTCCAGAGGACTATGAGCATCTATCAAAATGTCCTGTAATTGGTGTGAGTCACCTGTCCTCTTGATCAAGGAGGCTGACGAGACCCCACCAGATGGACTTGAACAAGTGTCCAGTCTACAAAGAGGAGGATCAACACAGCAGAATCATTTCCTCCGCGCTTCCAAGTGAAGCCAACCGTGGTCGAGCAGGACCTTTGACTTATCTTCACATAGGTGGAACTGGTAAAAGAAAGGAGCCAGGGGCTTCTCCC
>NW_008355159.1:1285751-1286530 GCF_000622305.1 Nannospalax galili
ATACAGGCAGACACACCTACATATATATGTACATAATATACAGATATATACATATGCACACATATACACACAGTTTCTCTCTCTCTCTCTCTCACACACACACACACAAAAAAAATACAAATTTTTTTAAAAAATTATATTTGAGGAGGAAGCATGGAAATTTACATCATGTTAATTAGTAGAGGAGATAAACGCTACCATTGAAATCATACCGATGACTTTATAGATATACATAGGTGCCAAGGATCCAAGTGCAACCGATTATGACTAGTAATAATCAGATGCATACAGATTAGAGATGCATGCACCAACATCTCAGTGTTAGTAGCAAAAACAATGAGTCTTTCTGCAAGGAACAATATATTATAAAATGAAACGGAGATCTTCTTTAAAAGTTAAAAACTCATTCAATTTTATGTCTTACAGGGCTTATACTGAGTTCAATTTTGTATAACTGTATTAATTCAACTGTGAACCTAGAAACTTGCAGCCATTTGTGAAAGAGATGTACTGTTGCTCTGGAGTGTTACTGAATATGTTAGAGCTGTAGTGAAAAGCTTCTAATCATGTAGTTATTAAAAATTTTTTAAAAATAATGATAAAAAATAATAATTCTTCAAGGCATAAAAATTTGATCCTTAATAACTACCATTGAAATATACCTGATGAATTTATATCCATGCTCAGATGCCAAGTAGCTCAGAAAGTAACCGACTGTGAATAGTGAAGATCAGATATATAGAGATTAGAAACGCATGTGCAAACATCTTAATGTCAAT
>NW_008355159.1:1286683-1318346 GCF_000622305.1 Nannospalax galili
TTTACAGCCAATTTTGAAAGAGATGCATCTTTGCTCTGAAAATTGTTATTGAATATGTCAATGCTGTTGTACTGAAATGCTTCTTCTAAAAAAAGAAAAGAAAAGAAAATAGCATGAGCTTCACATCAAGGCTTAGCAGCTGAATGGTAGAACAAACTACAGAGGTTTCTTTGCTATTTCATCAAATTTTACTACCTACCAGTTTTAGAAGAATGGCAATCCATGAAAGCAGGGAGGCCTCAGTAGCTGGATTTTTCCTCTGTGTATTCAAGAAAATGAAGGGGAAAAGTCTACCACCATGACAATATTGCCTTGTCCAAAACTTTTGGTTGTATGAACCGAAATCCAACTCCTGACTTCAATGAAAGAAGCATATACTTGGGTCATAGTTGATAATTGCAAATAGCATTCTTGCTTACTGAATCTCAAGCTAAGGTTCAATGTATATATTTACATGTATTGCATATAAAATATGCAATATTTTTGTTGCCATTTTATTAGTGTATATTAACTGGTTTCATTAGGACATTTTCATACATGTATATAGTGCATTTTGATCATATTCACTCCTGTTACCTTCTCTTGTCCCCCTCCCCCTCCCACTGAGCCCCTTCCTCTTCCCAACTAGGCCCTCTTCTACATTTATGTCTCTCTTTTTCTTTGTTTCTTTCTCTTTTGGCAACCCAAAGAGTTTCATTAGGCTTGCTTATAAAAACATGGTTTTGGGGAGCTGTTTACAGGGGCACGGGCACCTTACAAGTGGCTATGCACTGAAGAAAATCTCTCCTTCCCCCCAAAACCATTAACTGCCTACAGAGCTTCAGGGAGCAGTAGCTCCATGAGTTCTTTCCCTTCCATGACTAACTTCAATGGGTCTGATTATGTGCCAATCATGTAAGTTACCACAGCTGCTGAGAGTTCAAAAGTGCAATGACCTCCCTCCCACCCTACTTCCTCCAGTTCTTATAGTCTTCCCACCCTCTCTCCTGCAATGTTCCCTGAACCTTGGCGCCGACAATACAGATGTCCCTTTTAGGGCTTCACATTCAACAGTCACTTATTCTCAGCACTTTTGACCAGTTATGAGTCTCTGTATTAAGCACCACCCACTGCAAAAAGAAGTTTCTCTAACCAAAGCTGACAGCAGCAGTAATCTGTAGGTATAAACACAGTTATTTAAAAGGCAATTTGACAGGCACATCATATCCATTTAATAAAACAACAGCAGTAGCTTTCCCACCAGGGCCTATGACCTCCCCAACCACAGACTTTTGACCACATACATAGTGTTTTAATGTTAATACCCCCTACCACAAATGACAAATATTTTCATTCTAATTTTGCAATGAGAAAGCCCGGATAGATAACAAGTTCATAGAAGATGATGCCACTCAGGATGTGAAGAACTGACCTTGAGCTTTGCCTATTCCCAAGGCTGATGAGACAACATGGCCTCTGTTCAGTTGGCTTCCCAGAAAAAAAGGGTAAGCCCAGGAAAGCTAGGCATTCCTGTGCATTCATTTATTCAATTACAGAGATTTTTTCCCCACTTATGCATCATAAATAATGGTAAAAGCATGGGGCTGCCAAAGGTTACATGCTGTCTCCACTCAGATCACCTTTACCTAGATGGCATTATCCAACCCCTCACCCCAGCTGCTGAGTGCTGTCTTCTAAGGATTCACAGATGCTATTTTCTCAATGTAGGGAGCCCACCTCCTAGCCCCAGCCCCAGCCCCAGCAATGCACAGACACTGACTCGTTTGTAGATGAATATAAAGGCAAGTTCCTGTCTCAAGGGGGTTAATTCTGGGATGTAATTTTTGTACCAAAATCCTTCTATGTGGATCAGGCTTGGCTCCTTCCCCTATCCCCACTTCTGTGCCTTTCCATATGGGAATAGCTAATCTTTTTTGTAAGTACCTAACTCCTTGAATTAAATCTCTTCCACTAAGAAATACCATAGTATTTCTTGTTTTCTTTGCCAGACTCAGCCTGATATACATCAATGTTTAGAATCTGGAACTTACACTGGGGGCAACGGGGTCACTGAGAGACTTTAGTAGGGAAGTGACCTGATTTGCTTTGCATTTTCAAAAGATTATTCTGGATCCAGTGAGTAGAAAAGACTGGAAGCAACCCAAACCATATGAAGGGAATCTCATAATAATGCTGAAGAAGAAAACAAGACAAGAGAGGATGGTCATTTAAACCACACTGCAGCCAGGCATGGTGGCACACACCTGTGATCCCAGTAATTAGGATCCAGAGACAGAAGAATTACAAGTCCAAGGATCGCCTAGGCTACATACTGAAACCCTGTCTCAAGAAACTGAAAGAAATAAATAAGGCAATCCAGGTTGGCAAGAATGGAAACAGGCAGATTTGAGCGCTATTTAATCTGGAAACTGATGAAATATTGTAAGTGAAAGAAACGAAGATAAGGATCTCCACTTTTGACCTTGGACGATGAGTAAATGGTTGAGAGAGAAAAATAGCTCAAAGCAGGAGGAAAGAATTATAGTCATACACAAACTGTACATAATTACACAGATGAATCACAACACAGTGCTAGAACAATCCACATAATTCCCTATGGCAGTAGTTCTCAAATGGGGCCACTAAGGGGAGATTAGTCTTATGAATTGTCTAGAACAGGGATAAGCAAGCTTTTTCTATAAAGGGACATACACTAAAAATCCTAGGTTTGGGAGATAGGCAGTCTCTACTGCAACTTTGCTACAGACAACACAATGAGTGGGCATAGCTATGTTCCAAGAAAGCTTACTTTAAAAATATCTGAGGGATATTTTATAGGCCATAGCTAGCCAGCCCTTGATATGAGGGAAAAGAATCTACAGATAAGTTTAAGGAATACTGCCTAGTCTATGTTCCTTGGAGCTTCACGGGACATGTTACACACTCTGTGCTCTGTTGGGGAAAGAAAGTCACTTGCCTTTGCTTACACACAAGAAACAGTTCTCAGACTTACTTGGTTTCATTTCCTTATTCTCATGTTAGTCCCTATTAACATCCAACAGAAGTAATGTTCTGTGGAACACACTTTGGGAAACTGAACACAAGACAGGATTTTAGTGGAATGAGAAAAGAACATTCCATTTGACTTCAAGGCTAAATGTCATTATTCACATTCTATCCTTGGAGAGGATCCATCTCCATGGTGCTTAACAGATCCAACTCATGGATCCCTGCTGCACTGCCTTTCTTCTCTCACTTTAGCCAAAGTGTGGAGGCATGATATGGATTTGTTTTCTGTCAGACAAGAAAGGATTTGTGGTCTTTCTGTCCTTCTCTCCCTGCCTCCCTGCCTCCCTGCCTCCCTCCCTCCTTCCCGCCTGCCTTCCTTCCTTCCTTCCTTCCTTCCTTCCTTCCTTCCTTCCTTCCTTCCTCCTTTCTGCTTTGAAGGAGGCTTTTGCTGTTGCCAACTACTTCTCTATATGAATTTAGTTACTGGGCTCCTTTTAAAAGCTGTTGGAGAAAAACACATAGAGGGCCAGCAAGATGGCTCAGGAGGTAAAGGTACCTACCACCAAGCCTGACAACCTGAGTTCAATCCCCAGAGCCCACACGGTGGAAAGAGAGAACCGACTTCCAAAAGTTGTCCCCTCCTCCACACACACACACGCACATAAAATAACAAATAAATGTAAAAAAAAAACTAACACAGTAGATACCACCTATAACAACACTTGAGGCAGACAAGCATAACATTGATAAATTATGGATTTTTAAGTAACTTAATGCAATATGTTCAGATTCTTGTTCCACTGAGGCAGGCTAGCTTTACAAAAATCCTACTGCCCTGGATCTGATTCTGGGTGCTCATCACACCTCCTATCTGCCACTGCAAAAATTTCAGCAGGTCTTTTTTCAGCCTTCGGTTTCTTGACCAGTCCAATCCACCCTGTACACCACAGAGTAATTAATCTTGCAAAGCACCAGCTCATCTTAACTTCTTTATTTTATGTGTACAAGTATATTGCCTGCATGTGTTTAAGTATACCCCTCTCATGCAATACCTGTGGAGGTCAGAAGATGGTGTAGGATCCCCTGAAACTGGAGTTACGGACAGTTGTTAGCTGTCATGTGGGTGCTGGGAAATGAACTCAGGTCCTCTGCAAGAGCAGCCAGTGCCAAGGTATGGATAATTGATGACATTTTTAAAATTTGCAATGTTCATGTTATTGAAAGATTACACAAAAACCTCAAGGCTTCTTGAACACTTGAAGAACCCAGGTAGATCCCAAGGTTGAGGATCCCAGAAGCAGCAACTAAATCCCAGGGAGAAGAGCAGACAAAGCTGCAGTAGCTTCTGGGGAGCTTTCAGCATCCTGACAGTATTCTAAATGTCAGTGTGTGCCTTTTCCACCTGTGTCCATCTTTGTTCAGCAAGGATCACCACAAAGACATGCCATGAAACCTACACATAGAAGATGTGGAACCAACACCCAGTAGCACACTGGCCACAGCAAACCCTGCCATTCTACAATCAGCCTCCAGGGGATCCAAAGGACTCAATTCTCTGCAAGCCTGTTTACTATGATCCATGACCCAAGTCACCTGTGAGATAGAAATGGACCTGAATTGTGAACACCTGGAAGGCACAATTTATGCCTTGCTTTGATATAAATTTACCCAGTGCTTAATCTACATGCCGACAAACAGAAGGTTTGTAATCAACATGTAGAATGAGCCAGCAATGAACCCAACACTGCTTTGTGTGTCATTGTCCAAGAGGTAACTAGAAGAGCAGAGCACAGTAGGTACTAGGTACAGGCTTTGGAGTAAAGCCCAGGTTGCACCCTTACTCCACATATAAGTTGGTCACACACTTGACCTTTTTAAGATGTAATTTCTTCATCTGCAAAATGAGAATAATCTATCTAATTCACAGCCTTGTGAGGATTAAGCAGAATATCTGTCTAGAGTACTAAGTACAATTATATAACTGTCCAATAATGGAAGATACTATTATAATTAGGATTAAAAGTACAATTGCTTTCTTGGGCATAGTTACTGCTATTGTAAGTAGCATCCAATTCCATGTAAGGGACACACCACACACACACACACACGCACACACACACACACACATGCACACACACACACAAATAGATGGAACTCTTCAGTGAGAACATGTTGGTTCCAGTTTAGATTAAAAGTGACAGACTATCCACAACCAAAATCTGTCCCACTGTATATTACTTCTATCAATCTCGGAGGGGAGAATTTAAAACATACAACTGCTTTAGACTTTCAGATCTCATGGCTACCTTAGCACAGGCAACTCAGACAGCTGGCACCGAACACCTCTGGAGCAGCCCTCTCGCAGTAGATCATTCCAAAATGGGAGACACTGCCAGAGTTACCCAGACACCAGTTGGATGAGAATGGACAATCAGCAACTATAATGGAGAACTAGACCATAGATTCAACAGTCACATGGAGAACCTCTAGGGATTCCAAAAACCCACTGGATTATGGACAACATCCATGAAACACATGTGTTCTTACAACTGAAGGACAGCAGTGCTTTATTTAGGGATAAAAAGAAAATGTTTTGACCATGCCTGAGGTTTGGTTTCTTCAGTTTGCAATGTCTATTAACAGAACAGGGATCTGAGCCAGGTCTGAACTCCATTCTTGATATCACACACCTACAGCATAACCCAAAACATGGGTCTCACAGACATGACCATCTAAGGCAGGGTTGTCAAGAGAGTTGATTTCCCAATGGAAAAGTTGAAGAAAGACACCTTGCCTTTTGCCCTCACAAACAGGCACCTATCACCATCACAATTCAAAGGCATGATGAGGCCTCATAATGAGGCCTCAAGAAAGTCTCTTTGCTGGTCCCCTACCACTGATACATCCCCAGGCATAGCAATGATAATAAAAGTACATACAATTTCAAAGGGCCTTAACATGCTGTCCTCACCCAAAATTTTAACACATTTATATTAATTCCTTTCTTGGTCCCACTGTTCTCTACTAGTGATGGAGTGTTAGGACAGTGTTCTTTCCACTACTTTTAGCTCATAGTTAAGGCAAAGAAAGATGTTCACAGTTGGGCTGACACAGCTCTTCCTGGATGAGCTAACATTCACGAGAGGGATATGGTTTTTTAAAATTCAGTTAGAAGGGCTGGAGAGATGGTTCAGTGGTTAAGAATACTTGCTGCTCTTGAAGGACTCAAGTTTGGTTCCCAGGACCCACATTACAAGTCACAAGCACTTGTAACTCCTGCTCCAGGGGATCTGGTGCCTTTTTTGGCCTCCACAGGCACCTGCACACAGTTGGTGTACATGCATAGATACTCAGGCACATACCATACATATAAAATGAAATAATAAATCTGTTTTTTTAAAAAAAATTAGAAATAGCTTGCTGGAAGGAGAGCTCTAAAATTATTTAAGAGTTAGGAAAAATCTATAAAATAAATTAGCACTGATGAAACTATGCAGGTGGAAAAGGTTAAACACTGATGAAGCATACCTGTGCAAACACTTTGTGAACTTGTGTTGTATTATATATGATAATAAGCAGAACATATACCTACTCTATGACCCATAAATGTCTACTCCATGATGCATAGCCACAAGAAATGAAAGCACCCATGCATTCAGCAGCTTGGACATGAAGGTACATAGCAGCACATCACTGCTAAAATCTGAAAGCTACCTAGTATCCACCAACAGCAGTGAGCAATGATAGATCTGCATATACAGTGGAATACTATATAGCAATGATTACACACAATATGGGTGGCTCATGCAAACATCTTTTAAGCAAAAGCAGTTAGACAATAATATATAGTGCATGACTTAACATCTATGAAGTAGAAAACACATAGCTAGTCTATACTGTTAGAAGTCACAGTGATGCTAACCCTAAAAGTAGGAGACGGGTACAGGAAAGTAGCATGGGAAAGTGCTTTCTAGAGAGCTAATTACATTCTGCTTCTTGATTTCTGTGCATGTTATATGTGTGTATTCAGCTTTAAGAAATTCATTTAGTTGCACATTCCATATACATCCCTCTATATTTCTACATTATTCTTTAAAACAACATAAATCCAGTAGAGCCAATTTCCTGTAATGTCCCTAAAGCGCCACCTAGTGGTATAAACTAAATGTAAACAAGAGAGAAGTTTCACCTCCAGGAACTGCAAACATACCACTGGTTTTAACAGATGTACTGGGATTGGGTCGAAGCAGTGTCTCAGACTACAAGCACTAATGTAATAGCAAGGGGAGGGAGAAGCTCATGTTGGCTGCCACGCAGAATCCTGAGGAAGGATTTAGAGCAGGTAAAGCTCTAGAACAGGGCACTTTGGAATTAGTGAGCTGAGAACGCACATGTCTTCCCAACTGTGCTCATGATCAGCATGGCAGGAGTATTTCCAAAACAAACACCACAAAAATCTACAATCTGAAGCTTCCTCTCCATTCTCCAGAAAGGGTGCAGCAACATACCACTGCTGGACAAAGCAGGGCATTTTGGAGGGAGGGAGGAAAAAAACCTGCTTAGTCTGTTTTCTCTGGGCAGTCTTATTTCATTCTTCACTTTCAAAACACTCGGTTGGGGAGAAGCCAAGTCTTAATTCTTTTAATGATGCTTCAGAAACACTTTGGAAGGTTCAACCATAGCAAGCCTTTGCAGCTGTCAGTTAAATAAAGGGCATTTGCCCAGAAGTTTGCTGGTAAATTCTGAATATGAAAGACCCAGTGTTCAGGGCTGAGAGATGACTCAGCGGTTAAAAGCACTCACTGCTCTTGCAAGAGGACATGGGTTCAATTCCCAGCACCCACATGATGGCTACGAACCGACCTTCACTCCAGTTCCAGGGAAATCCAACGCCCCCTTCTGACCTCCACAGCATTGCATGACATGGGTGCACTCACATACATGGAGGCAATACTCTCGTACATATAAAATTAAAATAATAAAATATAAAAAAGAAAGGTCCACTCTTCAAGGAAAAATTAACAAAGCATACATATGGGCAGCATGATCACTGAGTTAGGAGATTGTGGATTAAAGGACTGATAGGATGGTCCTACCCTGCTTTCCACTCATTTTTCTCATTTGTGTTAGTTTGATCAATGGAAGAATTCTCTTTAGATTCATGTTCCCCATGAAAGGAGCTTGAAGAAAGATGGCCTATGTGTGTCTCTGGCCAAATGGTTCTCCTTCCCATTTCCATTATGAACAGGGGCAAGCAAAAATCTAGACTGGGCCTGCAGGCCACAGCTTGCCAACTCCTTGCTGAAGGCAAGCTCATATAAGGTCACAGGCATGGATAAGAACATGATCCTAAACTAGGTGTGGTGCCGGCACCTGTAACCCCAGTATCAAGGAGGCTGAGACAGAAGGATCTTAAGTTAAAGGCCAGCGTGGACTACATAAGGAGACTCTGCCTCAGAAAAAGCAAAACAAAAACAAAGGGCTGGGGAATTGGCTCAGAGGTTGAGTGCTGCTGTTGCATGTGTGAGGCCTTGGGTTTGACCACCATTACCACCAAAAATCAAACAGAAAGAATAGCAAGAAATTCTACTACAAGTGGTTAACTGGTGCAGCCCAGCACTCATTTGGGCTTCTGGCTACTACTTTCTGGCTATCCTGAGTTTTCTTCATTCTCCAATTAAATCTCATCTTTTGTTCCGTTGGCCTGGAGTGATAATGATTACAACAGCTCTTGTTGAGTGCATTGGTCACATGCCAGCCTCTGTTCCAAGTGATCTACAGGACTTTACTCATTGTGCCATCAAAATAGATACTCCTACTATTTCCATCTACATTTATGTATGAATGATGAAACTGTGGCCTGGAGAGTCTACGTAACTTGCCCAACGTCATAAAGTCAGTAAGAGAAAAGTCAGAAGAGAAAGCTTCAAACCCCAAGCCCATGCTTACTTCCTTTATCTCTCTGACTGCCTCCCTGAGCCCAACCCCCACTGTCTTCCATTGTCATTACCCATCAAGGCCAAAGCTCACTTTTACACCCATCCATCGTCTCCTGACACTTAGAACTGTTTCTTATTTTCTGTCACTTGCGGTGAGGAGTAAAGGGGGTGGTATATGGAAAAAGAGAAATAAACATTCCATGTTGAGGACCTAGAAATCAACTATAACTCTACCCCTGGGGAGAAACTGGGCTATCTTGTTACTGAAAGGGAAAATGGTGGCCAGCAATTGCCTATAATCCTTAGCAACAAGGCATGAAGAAAGGGGCATAATGAGACACACAGACTAGGATACAGTTATACAAAAGCACCACGAGAAACTACAAAATAGACGGGGTTGAGTTTGACTGCCTTTGGAGGGCAAGGAACCATGAAGGAGTAGAGGAGAAGGCTCTTACCCCAATTTTGTGCTCCCACAGATATCATCAAGGTATGGTCCTATAGTAAGTAAAACTCAGTAAACTTACGATAAGCCAATGGCATTGACTAGAGAAACAATGCCAGCTAAGTAAGCTTTATGCAACACAACAATATCATGAGCATAACAAAAAATAATAATAAAATAAAATACCTCAGGTGAGGTAGGAAAAATGGTACTGAGTCTGCCCCCTGAAGTCAGAGGCTACAGTGGTGTTTCGCTGCCTGTAACCCTGCAAAACCAGGATGGAGACTGAAAAAGTGCTCGGGGATGCCCACTTAGGAATAGAATTGACAAGCAAATGTAGATAGTCCCTGACTTACAATGGTTCAACTTGGGATTTACCAGTTTGTGAGGGTGCAAAAGCATCCATGTAACCATTCTGTTTTTCACTTTCAGTATAGTAGTCAATAAATTATAGGAGATAGTCAACACTTTACTATAAAACAGGTTTGTGCTAAATGATTTGGTCCCTTGCAGGCTAATTTAGTATTCTGAACACATTCAAGATAGGCTAGGCTAAGTTATAATGTTCAATTGTATTAAATATATGATGTCAGATGTATTAAATATATTTTGAATTTACAATATTTCCATTTATTATGGGTGTGGGGGATATAACTATCATAAAACAAGGAGAATTTGTACAACATCATAGTATGGTCCTGGGATAAGCTACCATCTGGTACCATCTTTGAGAAGTCTTGATATCCACACCAGACAGAAAGGAAGAACTCAGAGAAATGAGAATGGAGTTTAAACTCATACTCAAATTAAGCCTGCAAGACAAAATTGCAAAAGCATAGAAGACAAAACCTAACATTAATACAAAGATAGTCAAAACCACTAATGATAAAAAATGAAAACAGAATGGATTTAAAATAATTTTAAAATACACAATTTTGTCTAAAACTCTCAAAGGTAAAAGGTACTTTTTCCTATTCATGAAAGAAAAATAGGGAAAAGTAAAATAAGAATAGTTGCTATAAAGATAGATTATAAAACATGTTATCAATCTCAGTGTGGTGGCACAGGCATATAATCCCAGGCCAACAATACAGAGGAAGAACGATAGAGTTTGTGGTCAGCCTGGGCTGTATATTAAGACCTGGATTCCCCAATCAAAATAACAATGACAAAAATACCCTAGAATCAAACAATAGTGATAGAGATATTTTGTTTTGTTTTTTGTTTTTGTTTTGAGACAGGGTGTCCCTGTAGCCCCAGTTGACCATACTGACCTGGATTTCACAGAAATCTGCCTGCCTCTGCCTCTACCTCCCAAGTGCTAAAAATAAAGGCATGTACCACCATGTCTGGCCCTGATAGAGATTTTAAGACAAAATAAAATAAATTCTAGGCTGGAGTTGGAGAAATTGCTCAGAGGTTAAGAGCATGTACTGCTCTTGCAAAGGACCAGAGTTCAGTTCTCAGCACCCACATCAGGCAGCTCACAACTGCCTGTAACTCCAGCTCCAGGGGATCTGATGCCCTCTTTTGGCCTCCACAGGCAACCACACAAACCCCCACACAGACACACATGCATACACCTAATTAAAAAACAAAAATAAATCTTTTTAAAATTTTTAAGTTGTACAGTTATGCACATAATTATTAAGTTAGAAGATGAAGATTTCATTCTATGTCATCCCAGAATGTCACAACTTAAAAAGATGAGCCATTACTAAAAATAAATAGATGTATTGAAAGACATAAAATAATACAGCAATTGGAGTTCAGGAAGAAATAAATGGAGACGCAAAATCCACAGAGATATGATTTGGAGTGTTCTAAAATTAAACACATGATTTTCCAGATGGAAAATGTACACTGTCACCTGGCATAAATAAATTTAAATTTATGACTAGTCACATCACAGTGATATTGAAATATAACATCAAGACTAAAGTTTGAAAAACCACCCTAGAAAAAAGACAAAGTTACTCCAAAGGAACCAAAAATAGATGTGCAGTAGACTCTTCAACAGCGGCAGCAGCGCAATTAACAGCCAAAAAGGAGGAGGCTATGCAATCAAAATCCAGAGGGAAAATAACCCACAGGCTAGAATTCTGAGCACAGCAGAATTAGCATTTAAGAGTGAGAACACTAAGACTTTACCTATCTAAAGAACTGGATGAAAACAACTACTAGATGGCCCATTTCAGCAAACTGTTTATTTGAACCTGACAACTGTTAGTATTACTATAACGATGTCCACAGGCTCTATTTCTGAGATCATGGTCTCTAAAAGTAGCTCCCAACAGTCATTTTCTTCTGGCAAAGATCCAAATGATTTTTTAAAGTTCTAGTCATCATATGAGAGGGCATTTTTTTCCTTTTCTTCACTCTTTAATTATGAAAGGATCTTTTTGCAAAGACTGCATTTCTCCCACCAAAACAGCTACTTGAACTTCTACCAATTCCTTTACAGTGTACCTCAATGCTTAATAGCGCACAACAGTCCTCCTTCTGTTACAACACGTTCAAGGCTTAGGGAAGCTGAGAGCAGAGCAAACTGGCCTAAGTCATTCTGTCCCTCAACTGTGCTTTATAAGACTTTTCATCTACATTTCTTGAACAAAGGAATGCAACACAGAATCAAAGCCCTTCACACTAGAAGGATCCATCTCATCAAATCTTCTCATTTTGTAGGAGTAGCAACAGGAAAAAGGCCTAATTTACCCAATTCCTCCAAGATCACAAAGTCACACCGTAGGAACACTAAGAATATCACCACAGCTAGACATATTAGTATTAGCATACTTAGCACAGTGTTGTACAGCTTGCAGCATGTTCTTATACCATTTTAGATAAAGACAAATCATGGCTTTATGTCTTCTTACCCTAATCACTGAAGTATTCATTAGTATACTGCTGGCCTACACTGTAGGGCAAAACAGAATCATACTTGGGAACAAAATGAAAATGGCATCTTAGATGATAAATTTTTGTAAATTCACTTCAGAATAATTTCAGAGTTTCTCATATACAAAATATAACTCTGGATGCATATTGAATTTATATACTGAGGACTAAGAATTAAGATATTGAATGTAAAGCTGAATGTGCAAACACAGACACCTGCCTTTAATCTCAGCACTTGGGAGGCAGAGGCAAGCAGATCTCTGTGATTTGAGGTCATCCGGGTCTACACAGCAAGTTCCAGGTCAGCCGAGGGTACACAGTGAGAACCTGTCTCAAACAAAAAATTGAGGGGTTGAAGAGCTGTCTCAGTGCTTAAAAGCACTGGCTGCTCTTGCAAAGGACCTAGGCTCAGGTCCCAGCACCCAAATGGAAGCTAACAAACATCTATAATGCCAGTTCCAGAGAAAAGGGGATTCGACATCCTCTTCTGGCCTCTGAAGGCACTTCACGACACAGGTACACTTACATACATGCAGGCAAGATACTAATACACATTAAATTAAATTTTAAAAACGTTGGCCCCTATGGCCTCCACAATGCCCAAGAGGAAGGTCAGCTTGGAGGCAGCAGTCAAGGAGGAGCCCAAGCGCAGATCAGCAAGGCTGTAGGCCAAACCTGCTCCTGCCAAAGTGGAATCCAAGCCAAAAAAGACCAAGTGAAAGGATAAATCTTCTGAAAAAAGAGTGCAGACAAAAAGGGAAAAGGGGAGCAAAGGGAAAGCAGGCCAAAGTAGCCAACCAGGAAACTAAAGACGATCTGCCTGCAGAAAACAGACGAGAAATGAGGAGAGCCAGAAAACCAGGAGAGCCGAGCCTCTGATAAGGGAGAAGAGAAAGACACTAAGTCCAACTGATCTACATCATGTCCATCAGTCTCCCTGTCACCTTTCTTGTACAATTCAGAGGAATAATTTTATCAGCTATTTTGTAAATGCGAGTTTTTTAGTAGCTCTAGAAATATTTTTGAAAGGAGAAAAATCCCACCTCATCCATTTTTAAGTGTAAATGATTTTTTAAGAGGTGAAGTCATTCAGTGGTTGTTTATTTTTTGGTACAACCAGAAAATAGCAGGATACTGAATCATGGGAGGCTGTGACTGTCCTGGGTGTCAGTGTAACATTCCATAGAGGGGATTAGTTTTATATCCTGTGACACTGATCATAATAAATGGCAATTTGAAATCTCAGTCGTGCATTTAACGTGTCTTAAATATTTTAGATGACTTCTAATCCTGTGTTTTTAGTAGAACTATTTTCTAAAAAACAAAACAAAACAAAAATTCACTCCTTGGTCATTGCCCTGTTAGAACTGTGTGTCCTCTGTAACATCTGGTCATGGTGTCCAGTTTTCCTCATAGTTTTGATAATGTTCTATGAAAGATGAAAATCAGAGTGTGTAGCATATCTGATATAAACTTTCAGTGGAAGTAAGGACTCTCAGTGAGCTTTGATGATACTGTTACATGAGGGTCTCTTAAGGAAAATTTACCAAGTTTGAAACTGAAACACCACTGGAATAACTTTTAAAGAGAAACACAATACATGGTTCTTTAGACTTTTGGTATGTGTGTTAAGAATTGTATACGAGGGGGCTAGAGAGACGGCTCAGTGGTCAGGAGCACTGGCTGCTCTTGCAGAGGACCTGGGTTCAATTCCCAGCACCCACATGGTGCTACCAACCACTGGTAACTCCAGTTCCAGGGAGATCTAATGCCCTCTTCTGACCTCCACAGGCATTTCACAACATGGGTGCACTTACACGCATGCAGGCAATACACTCGCCACATAAAATAAAAATAAGAAATAAAATATTTAAAAAAAATAAAAAAGAATTGTGTATGAATTGAAATGTCTGTGTATTGGTCCTCAACCAAAATATCTCAGTACAAAAAAATAAATTTAAGTTGAATGTACTTTTGAAAGCTCACAAATATGACAGTTTGAGTAGGGGAGTAATGAAGAGGTCAGTGGTAGCATCTCACTGTGCATCAGAATAGCCTTTTCTCTGCCTTGAGTTTCAACAGAATTTGAAATGGCTGGTAGTAAAGCTGGGAAGGACTCTTGAAAGCCCAAGACAGGCGGAGTCCTGTTTGTAGCCTGCTGTGTTCCTGCTCCCTGTGGGTGGTATTCAAGGATATCTGAAATCTCTGATAACTAGCCATGGATGTGTGGGCACAGCTTCTGCTGTGTACAGTGCATCCATCCTGGAGAACCTCTCCACACTGGCAGGAAATGCCTCAAAAGACTTAAAGGTAAAGCACATTACCCCCATGTCACTTACAACTTGCTATTTGTGGAGATGCACAATTGGACTCTCTCATCAAGATCAGAATTGCTGGTAGTACAGGCTAGAAAATAAAGAGCCCAGTGCCAGGAATAGGCTACCTCTTTTAGAGTTGCTGACCAGTGAGGTCCTATCAACCCACAAACATTACATGATATTGCCATTGCTTTTGGTTACTCTCCAGACCATAACAGTAAGACCCTACTGCTGAAGACACTACATACTTGAGTCATAGAACACGGAAAAATCAAGCTGGTACTGACCTGGAAGGTTCATTTCTACTAGATAGCTTTCATAGTGCTCGATGGTACTATATATGCTACCAGAAGAGGAAAGTAGTCATCAATCCTACCCAACTGTGAACCCCACAAGCTAGAGTAACGACTGGCCAGGAAAACTGTGCCCATTGGTGCAGCAAAGACATGTTATGGAAGTAATCAACTACCCTCCGATTGGCATTAAGGCCTGCTCCACAAGATGTAACCCATATCTGGCACCTTTATCAGGGCAAAGAACCTGTGGCTAGATAAGTCACAGACCCCAGAGAAGAACCTACTACTATTATTCTGATAAGTGGACATAGTATTAATCCAACTCCTAGTAATTTATCATTACATCCTTAGATTACAGCATCTCTCAACCCTCATCAGAGAAGCTTGTTTTTGCAGTTGATGATCATCTACTGCACAGTGGCCCACAACTGGCCAATGTTCAGATAATAAGAGACTTTTGGAATGTTGTGATGGCTAATCCTGGGTGTCAACTTGACTGGATCTGGGATTAACTGAAATAAAAGAGATCTTCTTGATTGGATCATCTGAAGCTGGAAGACACACCCTAAATGTGGGTGTTACCTTCTGATGGCAGCCTGTATAAAAGACCAAGGCAGAGGAGAATGCCAGGCTTCTTGCTGCTTGCCTTCTCTCTCGCTGCTGAGTACGTCTTGCTGCTGTAGACCGAAGACTAGCTGATCTTTTGGAATTTGTCAGACCTTCAGCGCCATATTGGGACTACTGAGACATCCAGCCTTGTAGACTGAGCATCTATGGATTCTCAGCCTCTCCAGTGGTACAGCCATTGTTGGACCACTCGGACTCTATCCTGTGAGCTAAGCTGATAAATCTCTATACATATATATTCATTCTATGGGTTCTGTTTCTTTGGAGAACCCTGACTAATACAAATGTTTAGCCCTAAGTGGAACATCTACATCACACTCCTCCCCCTAAGGTTCAAGGATCATCACAGAAGAGTAGGCACAAAGACTGTCAAGATTGAAACTGTTTTTCAAAGACAACAGGACAGTTGCAAAAGAGTTATGACAGCATGCACAAGATCTGCACAAGCTCAAGCCAGTAAAATATCCCAGCATTGAGAGAGTGGGTGGGCACAAAATCCCACCCCTAGCTGAGGAGCTATTGACAACTGACAGCTGTTGTGAGGAGGAGACTCAGCTTTTCTTTAAAGGAGTGACCACTGGTAAGTTGACCATGTTCCATGGATGGACCCACACCAAAGAGAATATGGGTAACACAAACTGGATTAAATGGGCTTTAAAAGGGGGGAACATTAGTTGAATGGTTGAGTAGGTAAGAAGGTAGAGGTGGATCTGGGAAGAGATGTTGTGGTAACTATGACAAAAATAATTGTATGAAATTCTCAAAGAATTAACATAAATGCCATTTTTAAAAGATACTATACAAATGCTTTTAAAAACAATTGCTGGTGGTGGTGTCAACCCACACATCCATTAATCTCTGATGGGGGAGAAAAGACAACAAAGACTGTCTAAAGATACCTGGATTCCTTGTTATCACAAGACTCTACTCTTAAGAGCTAGCTAGTGTCAGTGATCCCAACAGCTTTGCCTTTTTGTAATTCTAGGTAAGGAAGCTATAAATTTAGTTAGCTTTCCAACCAACCAAATTTCTGTACTGAAGTCTTAACCATATTTTAAAGGTTACTGTGGCTTGAAAGAGCTAGTGATTCTGAACTAATGGGTATGGACTGACTTAACCGTTTTTTAGAACTGAACTTTAGGTACTCAGTGGTCAGAGTGCAGATTGCTCTTACAGTGGGCCCAAGTTCAGTTTCCACCATGCACACCAGGTGGTTCACAACCACCTGCAACTCCACTTCCAGGGCATCTGACGCCCTTTTCTGGCCTCTGTGAGCATTACATTCACATGTACATACCCACATATAGACATGCATGCATGCATATAATTAAAAATAAAATAAATATTTTTAGAAACTGGATTTTAATTGTGATGATGAAGTTGCAGTACCAAGGATTTGGTTTTGTAAAGACATTATGTCCTCTCTGGTGGATGAGCTCTAATAAAGGGGAAGGGAGGGGAAGGGAGAGGAGGATAGGGGAAAGGAGGAGATTCTTCTTCTGGGTTCTATAGCTAAAGGCCAAAGAAGGGATCAAAAAGTAAGCCAGCTCTTTTTATATGCCTGTTCTACCAAGGTTGGGAGGGGGAATGGTACTATATTTCTGAATGCTGTGTTTGCCCCTTTGCAAAGACGTAGTGCTTTTTCAATAAAAATAAATTTAATTTGTGGCTACACTTCAAGGAAGATGGTTTGTTGGTAAAAGTGGAGCAGTCCCAGCCCTAGATTTAGCGACCTGTCTCTGGCCTGTCACTTCCGTGTGGAGGTGACTCAGCAGTGCCCTATCTAAGATTGCCTCTGCCCAGTAACAACTGGCGTAATAAATTCCCAGTGGCCCACAGTCTTCACCCCAGATGACACATTCCTATACCCACCCCCTTTTCCACACCCCTTTTGCTTAAACTATATAAGTTGATGCCTGACACAATAAAGTGAGTTCCTGCCTTGACAAGACTCCCGACTCAGTGTGGTTTTTGAGTCGCCGACACTCACCGTCCCACTCAGCCCCTAAGAGAGGGACCCAGGCTGGTCCTGGCCTCTCCCCTTGTGCCATACCTGTCGGAGTGACCGACAAGGAGGAAGAGATGAGGAGGGAGGAAGGCAAGAGGAAGAAAGGAGAAAGAGAGAGGAGGAGAGTTGAGGAGGAAGAGGAGGAGAAGGAAAGGGAAAGAGAAAGGTCGTAAGTATGTTGCATCTACATAGGTAGTATGGTACAGTCTTCTGTGCATTACATAAAGTCACCTGAATATGTTACAGCAAAAGATCTCAATACCTAGTATCACTAGTTTTTAAATTTATAAAGAACATTATGAAATGTTAAAAAGTAGTGACATTCTTGTACTACTTATATTAGAGAATTTTTCTTGCTACTTTCTCATAGATATTTGAAAGTAACCAATGACATAATACCTCATGTTATTTTTTTAATGATGCTGGGAATGGAACCCAAGGCCTTGCACATTCTAGAAAAGTAGTTCACTGAGTTATGTCCCTGGCCTCATTTTATTCTCTTTTAGAAAAGCATTTAGTCTTGCTAAAATTGGGTTCACTTGGCAAAATGATAGAGATAAGTTCTCTCCTATGGCATGCAGAGAGAACGCTCTAGTTGAGAGAACACTACTCCCCTATAGCTCTGTAAGCACTAGAATTAAAGGTGCAAACGTGGCTTGCTCCTCATTGCTAGCTCCAGAGCATTCATTTGCTCTCTCTTCCCTGCAATCTCCCTTTCCAAATCACAGGTAGTTCATCAAACATCCCAGGACCTCCTGCACTTCTGTTTCTTTGCATTTGGTTTTTCCTCTACAGTAAAGCTCTGTATTCCTCAGCCATCTAAAAATAAGAAAGGTTCTCTTGTTTCTTTAAAAGCAACTTCATTGGTCACCTCCCTCATAGCATAAGTCTTCTTATTTTAGTAATCAAAACCCTGATGGTGAGAAACACTTGCTGTGATAAAGAGAGAAATTATTGGCATAAATAGAAATATTCTCTGCACATTTGTCTACAGAAGGTCCCAATTAATCAGCTATGTTACTCATACAAAACTTATAAGATAATATTTGACATCCCCCAATTTTTTTCCCAAATAAAATCACACTGAAGCCATGGTTTTATCACAATTGCCATAAGAAATCTGGCACTAGATCAATGCTATTGAAGGGTTTAACCCCTTAGCAGAGAATTGACCTATGGGACAAATGTAAACTCTGTGGATGACATTTTCCTCAATTTATATGCGTACAAACAGTGAGCTAACTAGTTTAACTAACTCTTACTTTAATCCTGTTTTGTATGAAAGAGGTTACTCTGAATGTCTTTCAGTTGCTTATGCTATGAATCAGTCATTTTTTAAAAATCAAAAAAAATCACTTCTTGACTGAGCCATGCCTGGGTTTCTGGTCTTGCCACAGGAAAATGAGGAAGCAAACCACATGATTCTTTATTCACTTAGTTCTCCTTGATCTTACCTATACTAGGAAAAATGGGGGATCTGGTTCTTTGAATTTACTCCCTTTCCTAACTCTGGGGCCCCATAAGTATAACCTAATCCAGATGTACATATTACTGTGATGTTCGGTGCAAGTAGGAGTCAACTAAACTGCATTTTATGCTGAAAAACTGTACTTTTTCTCTCTCAGTTGATAATACTCTCTATATTTTAAATTTGGTTTTATTTGGTTTCAGTTTTGGTTTGTAGTGCAGAGGATGGAACCCAGGGCCTTGTGCATGCTATGAAAGTGCTCTCTCACTAGCCTTAGCCCTACACCCTAGCCCTAAATAGACGTTTGTTGTATGTAGAACATACTGAGAACACGTGGAAACATTATCACTACTGATTGGCTACATAGCTTAAAAGACAGTATTCCTCTGCAGGTAATACAACATTTTCTTGTTTATTACAGTCTAGTCTTGCTCATTTATCAAGTTAAATAATATGAAATTTTTAAATCCAAAAAATAATCTAATTTCATTTTAATCTCCTTCACAGCTACTAATAAACGGTATCATTTTCATTGTAGCAGGCTCACTGGTTTCTCCTCCCGGTCCCTGGTGATGGTACTGCAATCTAAGCCTCAGAAAAGTCTCTGTAGATATATTTCCAAGGTAAGGCCGATGGTCCATATATAGCAAAAAAAATTCAAATCATTTAACCAAGCAAATGAAGAGTTCAGAAATGTTTAGGTTCTCTGTAACAAACGTTGCTGTGAGGTGATAAAAGTGACCTCATGAGAGGGCAACAAAATAGAACAGTGAAGTGGCGACCAAAATGGGTCAAACTGAAAACCTGGACAATTTGAAATCCCAAGCTAATATGCAATAAACTTTCATTTTCAATTCTTCAAAGGAAAACTTGGTGTAATATGAAAAAATTAACTTTAATCACGTAATGTAGAAATGAGATACCAGATGAAAGTGATTTGTTAACATTCATTGCAATACTTTAAGGTGGGTCTAGTGTTTCCTCACTGCTAAGCCCTTGGAATACTAAGTGTTTTATAAATAAAAAGATGGTCAGACAAGCTAAAAACTGTCAGTCAGCAGTAATAAAACTGACCCTTGTTTTGCTTTTTGCTATAGGGCTTCAAAGCCTTTAGTGAGTTCGCATGCACTATGAATCTCCTAAAAGAGGTAGAGGAGCAGCAGGTAGCAAATTTGGCTTACCATAGAACCCTATTAATATCTTCCAGATTATTTCAACCCCAGTAGTTTTGAAAATGCTCTGGTGTCTCATGCAGATGGTTATTTAGCTGTTCTTGGTTTGACATGGCACAGAAAAAAAAAAATCAATCCAACCACATGTTTACTACTCAGGACTTTATATATTGAATAGATGCATCCCATTTACAGTGAACAAAGAGGAGTAGAAGAGGGAGATGGTCTGGGGGTTTTCTGCCAGCATTCCTCACATACCTGTTCTTGTAATCTACAATTTCCACAGTTAGGTAGCTGAGCTGCAGGCTAGGGCCAAATGTTGGACTCAGCACTTACATTTTGCTGGGAAATCTGCTAGACAAAGAAGCAGACTATTCATTAATGTCTACATGAGAATTCCCTGTCCACCTGTCAGATCCTCAGTCACTAAGCTCCAAGCAGGCAAGGAGGACAGGGAAAGCAGCTCAGATGAGGACTGCTGATAACAGCAGTGCTTTTCAGACCAGGAAGTAACTACTGTCACTTGTGCAATGGAGGAAAGATAAGGAGGTTGGCTACAAAAGCCCTTTCACACAGGGCTTTGACACATTCATCCAGGTGGTTCTTAAGCAGTGTCTTAAAATTAACAGGCAGTAGATAAGATCCTAGAATGTCTGCTACTTTCATTGTGACCAAGTCCAGATTTGCTGTTGATACAAATTGGGAGTCTCTAGGCCTTCCTTAGGAGGGTATGCAGAAAGTCTCAGTTACGAATGCAATAGATCTGCTGTCTTGATGTAGAAATAGCCACCTTAGACTTTCAGAACAGTCAGAAAGATGGCCTCAAAACTTCAGTTTGGAAGGAGCTCTACTATTCACTAGCTATGCATCCTTGGTAACTTGTGTTCCTTGACTATAAAAAAAGGAATGAGGGGTTGGAGAGGTGGCTCAGTGGTTATGAGCACTGACTTCTTGTGCAGCACCCACATGGTGGCCCACATGGTGGCTAACAACCATCTGTAACTCCAGTTCCAGGGAATATGACACCCTCTTCTGACCTCAGTAGGCATTGCAAGACATGGGTACACTTACAAACATGCAGGCAATACACTCGTACAAATAAAATTAAAATAACAAATTAAATAGTTTTTTGAAAAGCACAATTAATTTACAGGTAAAATAGATTCTGGCAGACACACTCACCCTCTCCTGCTAGTTCAGTTCATTATTATGAGGAAAGAAACATCCCAAAGAAAGTGCAGTTAGCCCAAACCACAGCACTAACACTAACCATGTTGATGACCGTTTCTTTTCAGTATCTGTAGCATTAACATAACTCCTAAATGCTCATGAAAATATGGTCACCAGATTGAATGCTCTATACAAAACAAGCATGTCCCCTGACCCCACTGGAGAGCTACTCCTTCTACTACTCTTTGTGGAGGAAAACCACATACAACCCTCAAGAGCTCAAACTGAAAGTTTGCCCAGTAGCGTGCTGAAGAAACTCCCTCTACTCTGAGACTGTGAGAAGAATTCAACTACTCTCCACTCTTCATCTGGATGTTATCTAGAGAATCCAGTGTTGTGACTAACCCTTACAAAGCAGCATACTGGCAGGACAAAAGTTTGCAGAAATCAAATATGCCACCTACCTGTGATGGATAAGGTCTTGGAGGAAGGGCTGGTGGTGGGGGTAACAATCCTGAGTTAACAGCTGAAAAGAAAAACACATAGTGTTAAGGACCACCTCCTCCAAAAAAGACAAAAAAAATATACTCAACTAAGAATAATGATGGTATTTAATATATTCAAGTTTTTAAAATTCTTTTGAGGTCTTAATTTTTTAAGTATAATATTCACAATAGCCAAGTTATGTTATCAGCCTCACTATTCATCAACAGATGAATGAGTAAAGAACATATAAATACACACACACACACACACACACACACATATAATGGAGTTTTATTCAGGAATAATTAAATTATGTTATTTTCTGAAAAATTGATGCAGCTGGAGATCATCATTAATATATGATGTGTGTGTGTGTGTGTGTGTGTGTGTGTGTGTGTGTGTGTCTTTTTGAGACAGGGTCTCCCTGTAGCCCCAGCTGGCCTGGAGCTCACTATGCAGACCAGGCCGGCCTTGAACTCACAGAGATCTGCCTGCCTCTGTCTCCCAAGTCCTGAGATTAAAGGCATGTGCCACCATGCCCAGCGATTAATATATTTTTTAATAGCAAAATGAGCCAAACTCAGAAAAGTAAGTATCATATGTTTTCTCTCATTTATGTACTGAAGCTTGTACACAGACGCAGAATGCCATGAAGCTACAAGGGAGACTAGATAAGAGCAGACTCTTAGGAGGGAAAAAGAAAGGGGAATAAAGAGAGGGGCTGGGAGGGGTGAATATGGTCAAAGCACGTGGCCTACTTAAAAGAAATTATCTATATGAAACTCAACACTACATACAATGAATATACTCCAATAAAAGAGTGTATTATTTCTAATCCCTTTTTATCTTTATCTTACCCCCAAATTCAAGTTATTTACATAAGTGGGAATGATTTACATAAGTGGGGATGACTAAGATAATGGCCAATACTAAGGGAAACGTAACTTTTTACCAAAAGACAAGAACTTAGCATGGAAAATGTGGCCAATTCCTCATTATTCTGTTATAAATTAGTTTCACGTAAGCCAGGCCATAGATCAGAAAGAATCTTCTTTGACTTCTCTCATATTTCCCCCAAGCTTCCAGCCATTGCTGAGCATTAGCTTATGGTGCAGATAAGGAGGGAGCCAAGACTCAGCAGCTCTGCTGTATGCACTCCTATGAATGGCTCCACCAGCAGCAGAGGAAGACAAAAGTGATGGGCTGATTTTATTTATTTCAAGAATTTCTATTTCTTTTTCTCACTCTGATCACTATTATCAAGGGTAAATAAATATGTTTCTAAAATAATCTGGCCACATCTGAAGGATCTTTTGAAAGAAAGTTACAAACTAACTTTTTCTTTAATTTTGTGAGCTACATAGACTGTTTAAGGAATTCAAGAATATCTGAAATGTAACTAACAGTGAAAATAAAAAGTTGCTATGAAATTATAAATAAGATCCATGATCACACACAAGAAATAAGTTTCAAATCACATACCAGCAAGTCCTCAAAGATTATGCCTTTAAATTATCAATTACTTTAGGAATAAAAAGCAAACTTTATGCATGTTTCTAAAGAAAAGACCAAGTACCTGCACTGTTATTAATTGTACAGTAAAACAATCCTTTGTTATCCAAAGAGGACTACTTAACAAATAATAACCATTTATTTAAATAGACTTTTGCTTTCAGCTAAGATGGAGTAATAGAAGCCACATTTACTCACCCAGTTGAATGAACAAAACACAGAAAAACATATGACACAATTATCATAATACCGAGAAAAAACATGTAGACAGACTTCAAAACATCAGGAAATTGGGCAACAAAAGTGGTACTCTCTAAGATAGAAAACAACAAGGAGAGCCTTATGGTTGACTTTTCCTGCTCCCTACCTTAAAAGTTACTAAAAAGAACATAAATCCAGAACCAGGTATGATTATGTTCTTTTTAAAATCATTATTCAATTATAAAAATGCCAAATACCCTATTTTTTTTAAAGAAAAATGGTATTGGCTGTCTATTTTTCAATATACTTTTAGATAAAATTACACCACCTATAGCATACCATTGATTGGTTTCACTAGAAAGTGCCTCAAATATGAAGACGAAACCATATAAAATAGTAAAACATTGAGGCCATTTAAAAAAGAACCCTATGCTGAACGTGGTAGGACACACCTGCAATCCTAGCTGAGGCAGGGAGATTGCCACAAGCCCAAGATCATTCTGGATGACTAATAATGAGTCTCTCTCTCTCCCCTCTGTGTGTGTATGTGTGTGTGTGTGTGTGTGTGTGTGAGAGAGAGAGAGAGAGAGAGAGAGAGAGAGAGAGGTTATTTATTAAATTCTAATATTGGGGGAAGGCAAAAATTATATCATAGATGTTATTAACAGTGCCTTTACTACTTTTTTTTCTTGGTCTTACATACCTACTTAGGATATGTACCATAAGACTGAACTCAAATGGTGATCATGGAAGCTGGGGAACAGTGGCCCATGCCTATGATCTCAGTACTCAGGAAGCTGATGCAATAAGAGCTTAATTTCAAGGGCAACCTTGCTTACAATGTGAGATTCTATCTCAAACTAAGTAAATAAATTTAAAATGGTGATAATGGACATGTTTGTCTTAACTTCAAAAAAAAGAACACTAATGCATCTCTCATTTTTCACCAACGAAAAACTCTCTCATATAACAGAGGAACACAAAAGGTCACAAATGACCAAAGCACAGAGAAAAAGAGTCTGCAGAGTATGGATCCTTGGACAGGACTACTACTTTGAACTCCATCTACCTCGGGCTCAGAGACCATTGTGGAACAGGAGGCAGAAAGAATGTAAGAGCCAGGGAGGAAGCTCATGACCATATGAAAATAAAGTCCTACAAGCTCCTGGGACCTTGCTCATATGAACTTACAGCAATGGTGCCAGCATGCACAAGACCCATACAAACTCAAGCAAACAAAGACCCAGGACAGAACTATGGAAATGGGTAGCAGGTCCCAATCTTAGTTGAAGAACTGTTGGCAGCTGATTACTGCTTAGTGAGAAAGAACTGATCTTCTTAAAGGGAGGGACTATAGATAGGCTGACTAGACTTCAGTGGATGAATTTGCACTGAGGGAAATCTGGGGACACTAACTTGACATGACAGGCCTTAACACAAATGACAGAATGTATGAATTCAAGTGGGGGGGGTCCCTATAGGAGGGTACCAATCAGGAAGGGGGTATAAAGATGATAAAGATATTCTGTATGAAATGCACAAAAAAAATCAATAATTTTTTTTTGAAAAAGAAATATCAGGGCTGCAGAGATGGCTCAGTGGTTAAGGGCACTGGCTGCTCTTACAGAGGACCCACGTTCAGTTCCCAATGGAGGCTAACAACCATCCATTATTATAGTTCCAGAGGATTCGATGCCCTCTTTTGACCTCTGGGGGCATTTCATGGCACAGGAGCACCTCCATATATGCAGGCAATATAAAATATAAACAAATAATTTTGAAAAGAAACATCAACTGGTTCACCACAAAGTATGGAGTTTTCTGTAGGTTTATTGTATCTATCCTTTAAATAGATTACAGAAATTCCCACCTGTTGTTATTTTGATATTTTCCAGGTTAATTTAATAGTGAATTTTAACTAAAGCTCCAGTTTCAGCCATTGAGATGATTATATGATTTTTTTTCTGGTCTGTAAATGTCGTAAATGACATTATGGGTTTACTAATATTAAAGCAGACCTAAGATAATTTCAATTTGGTTAAGTTTTCTCCTAGGTGTAATTGGCTAATATTTTGTTTAGGATTTTTTGAAACTACATTCATGAGTGACACTGGAAATTATGATTTTCCTTTCTCCTGTGGTCCTTGGTTTTTTAGATTTAGTTGGAAAGCATCCTTCTATTTCCCACTTCTCTGGAACAGGTTATATATTGTAAGATTTTTCCCCCTCAAATATCAGGTTAAAACTTGTCAGTAGAGACATCTTGGCTACAATTTTCAAGAAGTAAGATTTTTCTTTAGTTAATGCTTTCATTTATTTGTTATAGGACTATTCATACTTTCTAATTCTTAAGCCAGTTCTGATAACAGCATTTTCTGGAGCTTTGTTAATTTTGCTTAAATTTTCAAATGTATTGATATGACAACTGTTATATCTCCTTATTATAATCACCTTAATCTCTGCATGTATAGCTATCTTTTTCCATTCCTTGTGTTGTTTGTGTCAGCAATCTAGTTTTCTTTCATTACTCTTATCTGGTATATGTCAGCTGTGCTGCTCCTATCAAAACACCAACATCTTTCATGAGCCTCTATATCATATGCTTGATTTAGGTTTCATTAATCTTCCATTTATATTCTTTGGGCCTATTTTGTTCTACTTTAAATTTGTTGCTTAGCTCATTAATCTCTAGATTCTCTCTTTTTATAATATAAGCAATTAAGGTTATAAATTTTCTTTTAAGTACTTTTTTATTAAAAATCTTAGCCGGGCGTGGTGGTGCATGCCTGTAGTCCCAGCACTTGGGAGGCAGAGGCAAAAGGATCTCTGTGAGTTCAAGGCCAGCCTGGTCTACATAATGAATTCTAGGACATCTGGGGCTACAGGGAGACCCTGCTTCAAAAAGACAAAAAAAATCTTGTAGACTTTTGTATATGATATTATCATTTAGTGTTTTAATACTTCACAATTCCCATCCAAATTTTTTTATGATGTTACCTTCTGTCTTGAGTGAATCCTTTGAATTTTCTTTATTGAGTGTTTTTAATAGCAACCTTCATTACTGACAACACTATTTTCTCATAACACATTGAGGACTAAATTTCACTGTTTTGGCTTCCATTATCATTGTTGAAAAGTCAACTGCCAGTCAAATCATTGTTCTTTGTTAGTAATTTTCTCTGTGTGTGAGAATGTCTTTTACCTAACCTTGAAACATCTTATGTTTTGAGGTCATTTAATATTCTCTCAACTTGTTTTTAATGAAAACAAACTTACTAGGCCTTGGGCTCCTCTTGTAACCAAAACATGTAGCTTTAATCTCTCATGATCCTTCCTTGCCTTTGACCCAGAAAAATGTGTGTTTTGAAAATATCAAGTGCTGCAATATTCACTGGAGGCAACAAATTACCCCATTTGTGTTGTAAACAGCAGGTGGAATTACACTGAAAACATCTGTTTATGGTCATATATGCTGTTCTTGGTCAGTAGGGGGTCAGAAAGGGAAAATCCTTCTCTGATAAGACAAAGTTCTGGTTTTCCTTCTAAACTTCACACTGGATATATGATTTCAATAAAGAGAGAGCAAGACCTTTTTGTTCAAGAGCACAGTTCCAGGAGGAATCGAAGGAACAATTTCTCAGGACAGACTGGGTCCTACTCTTGGTTTTAATGGATGCAAAGAGCCAGGCTGGTTTTTTTTTATTATTTTATCTTGGAGATCTTTTTATAAGGTTAAAAACTCATTCAATTTTATGTCTTACAGGGTTTAAACTGTATTAATTCAAGTGTGAACCTAAAAATTTTATAGCCACTTTTGAAAGAGATGTATCTTTGCTCTGGAAACTGTTATTGAGTATGTTAAAGCTGTAATGAAATGCTTCTTCTAAAAAATAAAAATACTTTAAATATTTTATTTGCTATTTTTATCTTATCTGTATGAGTGTATTGTCTACATGTGTATAAGTGCACCCATGTCCTACAATGCCCATGGAGGTCAGAAGAGGGCATTAGAATCCCCTGGAACTGTAGTTACTTTACAGATGGTTGTTAGCTGCCATGTGGGTGCTGGGAATCTAACCCTGGTCTTCTGCAGGAGCAGTCAGTGCTCTTAACCACTGAGCCATCTCTCCAGCCCCTCAGGTTGTATCTGTTTGGGCACTGTCATAATGTGGCATCATACTGCCTCATCTCTGGTTGTTTTTAAGAACCTCTTTCTTTTTGATACTCTGAAATATCAAACTTTTCCCTATATCTTCACATGCACTACTTTATCTTCTTTTTCTTTTATTGCCTGCCTGAGCTGTTTTGGAATTCTGAAATACGTGGCACTCTCAGATAACTCTGAACAATCGTAAATGTTTCTTTGAACATTGTCTTTCTAGAATTTTCTCTTACTTCAAGAGCTTTCTCTGAATGTGCTGTGTTTGGGATAATTTTCTAAGATTTATTGTCCAATTAACCAATTCCCTCTTCAGCTATACTTACTGTCCTGTGACTCTACTCTTTCATTCTTAGTCACAATATTTTTGTTTGTTATCTTCTGGGTTCTTTGTTTGCTTTGGTGATTTTTTTGAGATGGAATCCATCTATACAGCCTAGGGCTGGTCTTGAACACACTTTGTAGACAAAGCTGGCCTCAAACATGCAATTTTTCATGCCTCAAGCTCCCAAGTGCTAGAATTACAGGTATATGCCATGACACCTGGCTGCTGTTTCTTTGAACGTATTAAATCTACTCAGTAATTCCAATAACAGAACCCTTTGTATTTTCTACTATTTGTTGCTTCTGCTGGCCTTCACTGTGTTTTGTTTCCTAATATGTCTAGCAATCTTTGAGACAGAACACATATTCTTTGGAACTTTGCACATGCTAATACTTGAGGTCTGGATAGAAAGTGGGCTTCTTGTCTCTCTCTTGCTTCTGCCAGAAGTCTGAGGGTGTTATCAATCTGAAGTAGGAGTGAGATTAGTTCCTAACCTCTGCTGTCTGACCTGAGCATATACTACCATTTTTTGAGTGCAGATAGAAGTTTAAATACATACAACTAATTTTACTCTTAGCTCACTGATACAAAAGAAAAGGAAAACCAGGTGTAGTGAGTGGTGCACACCTTTAGTCCCAGAGGATCTCTGTGAGATTGAGGCCACCCTGGTCTACATAGCGAGTAGCAGGCCAGCTGGGACTACAAGGAAACCCTGTCTCAAACAGACCAAAAAAAAAAAAAAGAAATAAAAAGGAATTGTTTAAATGTTCTTTAAATTCGGAACTGAGAAATTAGAAATGTGACTGATAGCTTACTGGCAAGTTTGAGAAGGCACTTAAATAAGAAAAAAAAATGTACCTACAATTCTAAGAATTGGTGGCAAACTCCTATGCAAGTAGGAATCAAATGAGGAAATCAATAAAATGTAAAGAAATAAACTAACAGTGGATTCCATTTTCTACCCTGCTGAAGAAGAGAATACCTTCACAAAACTGTTCAGGATCTGGTTCTAACTATATTCCACAGTATTTGGAGTTTCTGGGGTCCTGCTCTTGTACTCCTCATTCCTTGAAGTGACCCTTCCCTTCTCTTACTTCACATGATAACTCAAAATATAGTAAGTGGTCATCAAACACTTATTTAAACTAGCATTAAGAAGTACATGACTATATTATATCCCTACCATAAAGGCTGAATGAAGCTGTTTAGTAACAGGTCTTAAGATTTCCTCCTACCTTCTGCACAGCTTTGGCATATTTCCCACTCAATGGAGGACTAGAAGCATTTATTTTTTTCCAAAGAAGATACTGCTCAGCCTCCACTATGGGGACTCTTCTGAAAACAAGAGTCAGAAATCTAAGTTCTTTGAATATAGAGACTCTTTCAGACCTCTTCCCCTCTATTCCCAGATTGTGGCATCCAAAGTTTGGAAGAGCATGTTCCAGGGAATTAGGTCAGTCAGGAATATTGATCTAAACCTTACTGCCATGAGGGGATCACCTACAATATGACCCAGCCAGATCACTTTACCATTATGAACACATTTGGCAAGACCCATCCATTTGTTCATGTGTTTTATACAGCTTATCATTCATTGTTAAATATAAGCTAGTGATTAAATATTACCAGGTGTCTGCAGAAAATGTTCTACCATAAGGTAGAGAATCAGTAAATATAGTAAAAATATAATTTCAAAGACTAGACCTGTGCTAGGAGAAAACTTTAAATTATGTATTATTAATATCACAAAAATGGTTGTTCACTTTACTACAGAATTATTTAAATAATTACTATATACTAGGCATTGATTGAGGTGCTGCAAAAGTACCATTAGGGGTGAAAAAACTTAATCATTATAAATCTTATATTCTACTGAGAAGACAAAAATAAAAGGTGAGACATAGAATTTAAATGGAGCCATCAAGTAAAGTCATAATACGAGATGGTGTTTGGCAATGGGATAATTGGAAGCTATTGTAAAAAAGAACATTCAGAAAAATAGAAGTTCCACAAAGAGACAGAAGATAGGCGAAAGGAATAAATTCAATAATAAAAATTTCCAGAAATGAAGAGTATGAGTTTCTAAATTAAAAGCGCCCATTAAATCCCCAAGATAACAGAAAAAACAGAATAGCAAGACACATCATCCAAAAATACTGGAACTGGAAAAGGTCTACAAGGTTTCGGCAGGGAATGGGAGGAGAGAAGGCCACATGCAAAGTATCAGATGTCAAAAAGGTTTTAGAGTTCTTAATATATCATTACAACATAGAATTCAATGTAACAATTGTATCAAAGTTCTAGGAAAAAATGTATCAAAATTCTGAAGAAAAATTATTTCTAATTGATGGCTATATATACTTGTCATAATTTAAATGTGCATTGGCCCCATAGGCTCCTATGTTGAACACTCAGTCAGCTGGTGATGCTGTTTTGGGAGGCTGAGGAACCTTTAGAAAGTACAGTATTATAGGAGGAAGGAGATTACTGGGACAAGCCTTTTTATAGCCCAGTCTCAGTTCCTGAATGCTCCTGGCTTACTGAATCACCTAAATGAGGGGATGAGTTCTTAGCCACACATTACAGTGACCATAAACTCTACCTTGCTTTTCCCACCATATTAAACTGTACCTTCTCAAATTATGAGCCAAAATAAATGTCTCCTTCATTAAATTGCTTTTTCTCAAGTATTTTTTTCACAGCAATAAGTAACCCATTAGTATCAAGAAGTGGGTTCACATGGTGGAAGGGTTAGACAATGCAAGAGATAAACAATGCCTAACTAGTTTTAAAAAAACTACAGGGAACCATATTAGTCCAAAAACCTACTGACAAATTATACATAAAACTAGATCAAAGAATATATGTCTAGGCAAGGTTTATTTGAGAACGTTTGGTCTTTGACCAAGCTTTATCTACATGTCACATGGTAATTCAAAGTACCAGACTGGTGGAACTAACCTTCTTGGATGTTTAATAGCCATACTATGAGGCCTACACTAATTTGGACAGATGGACATAAAGGACATTTTTTTCTCCTTTCCCTCCTCAGTCAACTAAGTTCCAGGGGACTATGAGGATCTCTCAAAATGTCCTGTAACTGTGGTGAGTCACCTGTCCTCTTGATCAAGGAGGCCATGGAGACCCCACCAGATGAACTTGAACCAGTGTCCAGTCTACAAAGAAGAGAGTCAGTCGACACAGAGGAAACATTTCCTCCATCCTTCCAAGCAAAGCCAGCCATGGTTGAGCAGGACCTTTGACTTATCTTTGCATAGATGGAACTGGTAAAAGAAAGGAGCCAGGGGCTCCTCCCAAGCCTATGCTACCCCTGAGGAACAGATCCTCAAATGACCCTTAAGAGTAAAAATAAATTAGTTTATCTGGGCCAACTGTAGGGTCTTAAACACCCAAAACACCCAAAAGGAAAGTACAACCAAAGATTTATGGGGTCAAAATAATTTTTAAGTGTCTATATGTATAGCTAAAGGTTACATAACAAGAAACAATGCCAGGTCTTCCTTTGAGTTATTGACCAGGGTGGCCAAAAGACTCCAGACAGTAACCCCCAACGTAGAACTGGGAAAATGAACAGCAGACCCCAATCTTATCTAAAGGAATATTGACAACTGATTGCTGCTAGATGAGGAA
>NW_008355159.1:1318770-1322270 GCF_000622305.1 Nannospalax galili
ATATTATATACATAGTCAGGTACTAAGGATCTGAGTGCAACTGACTGTGACTAGTAAGCATCAGATACATAGAGATTAAAGACACATGTACATACATCTAAATGTTAGTATCATTAAAAATGTAGGAAACAGCATATTTTAAAATGAAATGGAGATCTTCCTTACAGGTTAAAAACTCATTCAATTTTATGTCTTACATGAGTTCAATACTGTATAACTGTATTAATTCAACTGTGAACCTAAAAATTTACAGCCACTTTTGAAAGAGATGTGTCCTTGCTCTGGAAATTGATACTGAATATGTTAAAGCTGTAATGAAATGCTTCTCATCATGTGGTTATTAAATTTTTAAAAAATTTAAATATGACTAGATTATGCCAGGGTAAGATATTCAAACTAAATTCCTTCATTGATCATTACCTTCAAAATTCTTTTGGTCAGAGAGAAAAAAACAAGTTGAACAGAAAACCTTTAGGTCACCGATAGTTCTAGAATTGCTGTCAGATAGACGTTTCTCAAGATAACTTATGTATCAATTAATGCTATTATTAGTGAATGATACTTTAATAAAGCCTCCTCTTGGTTGATCACTCCATGTAAGATTTTATATATGTCATATCACAAGTAGTCTCTGTGGAGGTCCCAGGAAATATTTTATTTCTAATATGAATAAAATTATTTTGTATCTTCTTAAAATAAAAAAAAGAGTGGGTTCATTGCTATGGTTAACCTGACACTGTAATTTATAACTTTTGGAAATAAATTGTAGTAGGAATATGTAGAGTTTGGAACTGTGAACTACAGAAGCCCTTGAATGGTATAAGAAGAGTTTAATGGGCCATTCTGATGGGGCTCAGAAGACTAGAATGCCAGTTCAAATATAGACAGTAAAGACTGCTCATGAGGCTTCGGAGGGAAGCAGGCCTCTATTGAGAACTGGGCTAGAGGCCATTCATGTTACATGCTGGTTAAAATACTGCTGCATTCTGCCTGTGTCCTGGAAACTTGAGTTAGGCTGAATTTAAATAGAATGGACAGATTTGTTTGGTAGAGGAAATTTCAAAACAGCATAACACTCAGGCCGTGGCATGTTTGTTGCTTGTTGCATTTACCAGCAACATGAGAGATTTTCCATGAGAGAAAGCAGAAAGTGAAGCTCAATGATATGGAAAAAAAATGTGCTATTTATTGAGGAAAAGAGCATGATATAAACCAGGTTAAAATTGCAAAAAGAAAGGCATAATTTGGGGAGGAAAGGAGCTTGAAACCTGAGTAAAGCTGAGAACGGGGCCGAGCACGGTGGCACCTGCACACCTTTAATGCCAGCACTCAGGAGGCAGGGGAAGGCTGATCTATGTGAGATTAAGGCCAGTCTGGTCTGTGTAATGATTTCCAGGCCACCCGGGGCTACAGGAAGACCCTGTCTCAAGAAAGAAGGAGAAAGGGTAAGGAAAAAGTGACTGTAATTATTGAAGAAATTAGCATCGTTAAAGAAAAAACCAGAGGGGCTGGAGAGATGGCTCAGTAGTTAAGAGCATTGGCTACTCTTGCAGAAGGCCTAGATTTGATTCCCAGTACCCACACATGGTGGCTGGAAACCACCCATAACTCCCATTCCAGGGGATTTAATGCTGCCTTCTGGCCTCTGCAGGCATTGTACAACAAGGGTGCAGTTACACACATTCAGGCAATATACTCACTCATACACATAAAATAAAAATAATAAAGAAAATATTTTAAAAAGAAAAACCTGGACTTTGCAGTGAAATAGCAGAAATGGTACCTGGAGGGTAAGATGCCTCCCACTAAAAACTCCAAAGGTAACAATGCAAACTTGCTTGTAAAACTTTTATTTGGAAGGAGAATACCTGAACAGACAGAGCCTTCAGGGCACTCTGCAGGAAAACTACCATCTAGGGAAGTGTTTCCCATATTCAGTCAAGAAGGTACTAGAACCATGGTTCATGAAAGCCAGACCACAGAACTTGGCATCACCCACATGCTGCTGGTTTGTAGTAATGCAAGTTTCAAGAATAACAGGGTCATGAAGGCTTGCACCAAGGTTCCAGAAAACCTCTGATGCCAAGCAAGGTGGGTCTGTTCCCAGCATGGAGCTCTTAAGTAGGGTCTATGTACAGTTTCAAAGGTAAAGCATAAGTTGCAGTAGAGACCTGAAAATATTGAGGATATTTCAGAACCATGAGACATGCCAAGGAAATCTCCAGATACTAAGTTCCCAACAAAGAGACCACATGTGCTATGGGCAACAGAACTGGAGGGATACAGATACATAAACTCATTAGAGCACAAACAAGGCCATGAATAGCCTCAGTTGCTAAACATGGAGCTTCAGATTTTGATGTCTGCACTGCTGCTTTGGGTCTTTCTTTGGTCTGATATTTCCTTTCTATGTCCCATTCCTCCCTTTTGGAATGGGAATTTTTACTGTGGGCCACTGTACATTGGAAATATTTAACTTGGGTGGGGTTTTTGTGTACTTTACAGGGGCTCACAACAAAAATACTGTATAGCATCTCCGAAAATAATTTGAACATTTGAACAGTGCTAAAATGTTAAGACTATGGGGACTCTAAGTTGAACTGAATGCATTTTATATTATGAGATGGTCATGAACATGTGGGAGCCAGGGGTGGAATATTGTAGTTTGAAAATGAAATGTCTCTCATAGGCTCATTTGTTTGAACACTTGGCCTCCAGCTGGTGGTGGTGTTTTGCGAGGTTGTGGAACTTTTAGGAAGTGAAGCCTCATTAGAAAAAGTGGGTTACTTCTTGATATTTTATAGCTTGTCCCACTTCCTGAACTCTTGCCTCCTAGTCTGAAAATGATGTGAGGAGTGTCAACAACATGCTCCAGTGACCACAAACTCTATCATGCCTTCCCCACCATAGCGGACTGTACCTCTCAAAATGAGAGCCAAAATAAACCTCTCCTTTCTTGCACTGCTTGTCAAGTATTTGGTCCAGCGATGAGAAAAGTAACTCATACACTACCCAAACTAGCAGGGTGAATAATGATATAATTAAAGATATTCTATGGTCTCAAATTGAGTTCTCTGCATGTATCCTTTCCCAGGAAACTAGAGATGTTGCTCTAGTTTGTTTTCTGTTGCTATTATAAACATCATGACCAAAAAGAGCAGCTTGGGGAAAGGTTTTTTTAGTTTACAGGTTTACAGTCCACTATGAAGGGAAGCTAGGGCAGAAGCTCAAGGAAGGAATTTGGAGGCAGGAACTGAAGCATAGATTAAGGAGGTACCCTGCTTACTGGTTTGCTCCCCTGACTTGCTGTACTACCTTTCTTATACAGCCAAGGCCTACCTGCCCAGGGATGGCACTGGCCACAGTGGGCTGAGCCCTCCTACAACAATAAGCAATTAAAAAAACGCATCACAGCTCTTGGGGTAAGTCTATAGCGCAGCTCTCCGCGCGGGGACTCCCTAAGCCATATTCACCCTTCCATCCCCCCATTTCCCCCCCCC
>NW_008355159.1:1322657-1323091 GCF_000622305.1 Nannospalax galili
CACCCAGAGAAACTCAGTCCCTTTCTTGGGCTCCAGGAGCACCGCTTCAGGTCCTGGCCCCGCCCTCACCTCTCTCTGCTTCCCTGGGCCTGCACCACCGGCTAACTCTCCTAGCCTGCACTACTATCCTCAGGCCTCTTGGGGTAAGTCTATAGCGCAGCTCTTCACGCCGGGACTCCCTAAGCGACATTCACCCTTCCATCCCCCCCCTCTTTGGGCCCTGCACCATTCCTAGTCTCGGGGCCCCAGACACCTGGGGAACCAATACTGCTTCCTTACCCTTCCCACCCAGAGAAACTCAGTCCCTTTCTTAGGCTCCAGGAGCACCACTTCTGGTCCTGGCCCCGCCCTCACCTCTCTCTGCTTCCCTGGGCCTGCACCACCAGCTAACTCTCCTAGCCTGCACTACTATCCTCAGGCCTCTTGGGGTAAGT
>NW_008355159.1:1328822-1336570 GCF_000622305.1 Nannospalax galili
AAAAAAAACGCATCACAGACATGGCCACAGGCCAATCTGATGGAAGAAATTCTTCAAATGAGGTTCCCTCTTCCCAGCTATGGCTGGGTTTGTGCCAAGTTGACAAAAACTATGACAGATGTGTGCCACCAAAACAAGAGAGTAAAGCATGAAGGAGTAAGACAAGGAATATAGGATAAAACATGGTTGAATAAGGTAATTCTTTGATGACAATGTGGAAAGTAGTTCTCTGAAAAAGAAAACTGATAGAATACCTGATGTATCAGAAGTTAATAAGAGACTACAGAAAACTGATAGAGTCTGTAGTTGAGTCAGGAGAAAGTGCTTTGAAAAACAGCAAGTTTGATTATTCACTATCAAATAAACTAAAACCCAGGCAAGAGAGATGGCCCAGTGGTTAAGAACACTTGCTGTTCTTCCAGAGGACCTGTGTTCAATTCCCAGCACCCACATGGAGGCTAACAACTACCCATAACTCCAGTTCCAGGGAATCCAATTACCCTCTTTTGGCCTTTGCAGGGCATTGCATGCAATTTATGCAGGCAAAACACTCACACACATAAAATAAATAAAATATTGTTAAAAACAAACTAAAACCTGTACAAACACAAAAGGCAAAATTACTATGTGGTTTAATGGCCATAAATATGAATCTAATGAAAATTACAATGTAGCTATAGTGGAGGTATAAGGGAAAAATAGTCGATGATGACAAATACTGAAAAGCCAAGAAGAGGTTAGACAAATATACTATTTAGAAATGTGGGGGAAGAAATAGCAAAGTAATCAACATTTAAAAATCATTGGCTCTACATTTCTACTAACTTGCCTTCTACGACAACTAAAATTCCACCCAAAATAAAATGTATTCTCCTAAGTTTGTAGAGGACTATCAATGGCCTGGGTGGAACTCCATAGATTTGGGTTCACTTTAATTCAGCATGGCCCTCTATCATGTGAGGGCATCAGGTATGGTTACATTTCCAGCTTCTTAGCCCTCCTTCCAAAAGTCATTTCTACTATGCTCATTCAAGAGAAAGATAAATTAAGAGTACTCATTCAGTTCACTTTCCTCCAGATTTGAGATCTAAGTAAAAAAATCACAAGACTTGTCTACTGATATATGTGGATTTTGCCAGGAAGCTGACAGTCAGGAGTATGTGAATATGCCCAAAGGCTCAAATCTTCTCTCATACACGCACAAATGGTACATATCTATGCTTGGTTGCTGTGGGGAAAAAAAAAACCTTTTCCTCATGTTTATGGCTCTCTGCTTCCTTCCTTTTGTGATGCAAGATACTTATCTAGCCTCGTTTTACCAATTTTATATCTAATTCATCTGCCTCCAACAGCACCTAAACATCCTGCCATACTTTAGCAGGCTCTCACACAGTGGTTGAATAACTAGAGCTGAATTTAGTGAAGAATCTTCTCTTTTAATATTTTTGATCCAATTTTGACCTAAAACTAGATTCAAGTATTTTATCCAGCATGCTCTAATCAATCTAATGAAAACATTCGCCTTCAGAAAAAGTGAAACTTAAAAAACACTTTTGCTGAATAATCTATTGTACATATGCAAAAGTTGATAACATACCTGTTAATAATAACATCTGTTTCGTTGGAAGGGGAAAGAAGGTAAGAAGAGAGGAGACTGTTTCTCTAGACACAAGTATCCATTTGCATGAAGCAATTGCAGATTGCTTATAGATAAGGTTTCAGAATGCCGGCTATCAGCAAGGCTTTGCCAAGGCAAAAATTTTTGTAAATGTAATTAGGGAGAAAATAATACCCAAATCATAAAAACCAGATTTAAAAGTTTAGAGAACTAAATTGCCATTTAAACCTCCATTCACATAACATAGCAATAGTTTTCTGTTTTAAATTATTTCTTAAATTTATTAAGAGTCTGATGTACTGGGTACAAATTCTTGGTATCTTCATACAAAATACTAACCTTAAACATTTATTTATCCTCTTATATGATAACAGTTAGAAATATCCAGGCAAGTTGGATGTAGTGGCTCATGTCCATAACCCTAGGACTCTGCAGGCTCAGGCAAGAGGGTTTGCCAATAAGTTTGAGGACAGCCTGGGCTACATAGTGAGTTCCAGGCCAACCTGGTCAAGACAGTCATCATATATATTACTATTTAATAATTTCCTTCAGAATTGGGAAAAGCCCAAATCAGTGACTAAGTGAACACATGTTCTAACTTACTGAGTGAAAATAAAGCAGCAGATGTGGCAACTGAAACTTCAGAAACAGAAAGGCAATTCTTTAGGGAGGTGAAACTTGGAATAACTTCAGCTATGAAAAAGGGCTCCCATCCTCCTCTAATAGGAATAGTTTGTGAAGAAAATAAAAGCCCTTGAATGCCAAAGGGGGGAAAACACTCAAAGAAGCAAAAATGTTGAAAGGAGACTGCCAGTAAGACCTACACTTTCAAGCATCAATCAAGTAGAGTCAGCCATATGAAAAGCTTCAGGGATTTCATTGGGAAGGATCATTTCTCTTCTTGGCAATTTCATAAAGTAGTTATTTAAGAGTAATATAAACTGTTCATTCTTTATTTTCTAATCACAGAAGTATGCATGACCTTACAGCCATCCTCTAATCACTCAGGCATACCCAGCAGTACATAGATACATGAGATATATGTGTATATTTAACAAAAGGATTACCAGGAGTGCCTTTCCAATAATACCTACCTCTAGCCTGTTGATTCTGCATATACACACATCCCCAAAATACAAGCCTACTAAATTCTCTGCTGAGCACGACAAAATTTTTTCATCAGTTAAAAAAGATGAATTCATATGTTTTATTCATTAAGGATAATATTAATGACAAGGATAATATTAATGACAAGGTTTGGAAAATAATGAGATCAAATTCAATTCTTCCACTTTGCAGGTAAGAATATTAAGGCCTGGAGAAATGAAAGTATAAAGTCAAATTCACTAAAGCTGTGAAATAGTAGCCACTTTCTCATTTTGAACTTTCAAGACAGGTAAAGTAGTAAGCAGGAAATGATAGGGAATAAAACAGTGAAGCAGGAGGGATTCTATACTCAAGGAATAAACATGTCAGAAGGCCTTAGAGCAAGAGCACTACTGTCAGCTCAAAGTAAAATGATGCTTCTGGTCATACCATAAACCACAAACTCAAACTGGAAATATGCCAATGAGATAGCTCAGTGGAGAAGAGCACTTGCTACCTAAACCTGAGTTCAACTCCCCAGAACCCACGTGAAGATGGAAAAACAGACAGTCGAGTTATTGCATGCATGTCCAAACACATCATACACACAATAATAAGATGCTCTTTAAATTTTAAAAGGCCAATGAGATGGCTCAGTGGATAAAAGCTCTTGCCACCAAGCCTGGGACCCACATGGTAGGAGAGATCCGACTCCCACAAATTGTCCTCTGACCTCCACACATATGCCATAGCATTTTTACACACACACACACCAGAGTAACAAATGAAAAAGTTCTGTTCCACACGTGGTAATAAGTGCCTGATACTATAAACACAGTGAAGAACACATAGCTGGGGAAGTCTAAGTCCTAGAGGAGAACTTACTACTGTTGTTTAGTTAAACTGATAAGAGTGTCAAACTACATCCGAAGTATCTATATTTATATCCATGGACAAATGCTAATTTAGGCCACAATCAGAGAAGCTTCTCTTCGCAGTTAATGGCCATGAATGTAGGGATGCATGGCTGTTGACAGAATAAGTGATAGCTCAGGAGTCATCCCTAAATGGGACATTTATACCACCACCTCTAATTCTCAGGAAATACAGCAGAAGAGAAGACATAAAGAATGTAAGAGCCAGAAAACAGGGAGGAGGGCTGAAAACTGCCATCCTCAAGGCACAACAAAGGCATTGCTATCATGAACTCACAGTAACTGTAGCTACCTACACTGGGCCTGCATGAGACTAGTCCTGTCAACTATCAGCCATGGATGGGGAGGGGCTCATGGAGCCCTACCTCTCCTCATTGAACCCCAAGCTACTGACAGACTCTGGAGAGGGAGAGTCATTTTTTTCAGTTGTGTACCACTGGTGAGTCCACCACGTTCCAATGGATAGCTCCAAACCCATCATCACACAGATGGCCCTGATTAAACTCAACAGGTCACAAAACAAAGCAAAACAACATGAATTTGGGAAAAGGATTTGTAGGGATGATGCAAAGTTGATAGGAGTGGGAGAAGGAGAAAAGAGAGGGCGGAGTAAGAGTAATTAGAATGCATTATATACATGCATGAAATTTTTGAAGAACAAATTTAATAAAAATTTAAAACATCTTGAATTTTATTATTTATGTGCATGAGTGTTATGCCTGCATGTAGGCAGGTGCACCCATGTCATGCAATGCCCATGGAGGTCAGAAGATGGCATCGGATCCCCTGGAACTGGGGTTAAAGACGGTTGTTAGCCACCATGTGGGTGCTGAGAATCGAACCCAGATCCTCTGAAAAAGCAGTCAGTGCTCTTAATGGCTGAGCCATCTCTCTAGCCCCTTCAATTTTTAAAACTAAAATAAAAATGTGCCACTGAAACAAATATTTGGTCACATGATCACCTATTCATCAGACTATACAAGCTTTTCCTACTTTAAAAAATTTTGCCGGGTATGGTGGCTCATGCCTTTAGTCCCAGCACTTGGGAGGCAGAGACAGGCAGATCTCTGTGAATTCAAGGCCAGCCTGGTCTACATGGTGAATTCCAGGCCAGCTGGGGATACAGGGAGACCCTGTCTTTAAAAAAATCTATGTAGTACTTGTGTAAGAATAGGCATACAGGTCAATAGACTAGAATCTAAAAGTAAATCCTTAGAAGTGATTCTCAACAAAGGTTCCAAGGCAAGAAATGGAGTACACTTTTGACAAGTGCTTCTGGGAAACTGGACAACCAAATATAAAGAGATGAATGCAGGCCTTTAACCCACACTTTATGTAAAAATAAAGCCAAAACAAATTAGGTATCTGAATATAGCAGCTAAAGCTATAAAACTTGGAGCTAGAGAGATGACTCAGTGGTTAAGAGCACTTGATGCTCTTGCATAGGACTGAGGTTCAGCTCCCAGCACCTAAATGGTGGCTCACAACTGTCTATAATTCTACTTTCAGGAAATACAGTCTTCACAATCTCCAGGCACAAACGTGATACACATACAGAAATGCAGGCAAAGTACTCATTACATACAACAAAAATAAATAATTTTTTTAATTATAAAACTTTTAGAAGAAAATGGAGAAAATTTTCAAGACATTGGGTGAGACAGAGATCTCTTAGATTTGATCCATAAAAAGGAAAAGACTGATAAAAATACAATTCACCAAAATTCAAATTTTTAGCCAGGTATGGTAGCACATGCCTATAATCCTTGTACTTGTCTATATTTTTTCATTGCAGCTGAGTAACAGAGTCAGACAGAGACAAAGAGAAAGACAACCTGGAAAAAGATTCTATCATTTGGACCTGTCTTATTTACTATAAATTATAATATGTAGTCAAGCTAACAGCTAAGTCTTAACTATTTCAAATTGAGTTGACAACTACTCCACACCAAAGTCCCTTGCTCAGTTCATAACTTCTTCAACCTAGATTGACCCTACCACCCTAATATAACTATTCCTCTAAAACTTCCTAAATCTTTATCAATGTCCTTTCCCTTGTCTTCATTTTTCTTGGCCATGCAACAGACTTGAATCTTTGTTTGGTCTCTACTTCCTTCCTATAATATGTTCCTGCCCAGGAATGCCAGGCCATGACACAGGGTCTCTACTGAATTCATGTATTTCCATGACTTCAGCTTTACTTTCACCAGGAATTTGGTGTTGACATAACAGGGCCTGAAGCATTGTAAGCTGGAAGCAACCTCATGGTTGAAGGAAATGAATCCTACTGCTTTATGAAGAAAAGAATCAGGAAAGCAAGTGAGATTAACGTCTATTATAGTAGTCTCCCAGGCAACTAGCAATGACATATGAACAAAGGCAGACATCAAGAAAGAATTAATAGGATCTGACTCAAAAAAGAAAAATCAGATCTATGTTTTTGGGTTATTTTTTACTCTCTTCTTTTTTTATGGGGCTTTTTGCTACTCTAACATTCCCCCCTCTGAAGAAGTAACCCTAAAATCTTTTAAGGATTAGATAAGAGCTCCCAAATTTTTGCCTTTGGAACAGAGTATGTTGCTAAGGGGCCCAAGGACATTGTGAGTTTTAGCCAAGAAACTGGCTACTTTTCTTTGGGGTCTTTTTACCCTAACTGCCTAACCAATCCCTACCTCCTATTCTTATCACACCATCCTCTGAAGACATTACCCAACTTGTGGAAAGAGAATCAGGATGCAGACCACTCTGTCTTCTTCCATGCTGAATAAGGATGCAGGGTGAGGCAATTGGGGTGTCCCTTCAGTGGGTCATATCTATGTTTTTAAGTCTTCTTAAGCAGCCCTGAATTCCCTCTTCCTACTCACTCACTGACCATTCTAGCTAGCGACACCCAGGCTCAGTTCCCTTCTCATAATCTCATGTCACAGTGGTTTAACTGGGAGAGTTTGGAATCATACCCATATTCTTCTTTGGACTCTCTGCAGTACCAACCACCCAGTAAGTACTCATTAAATACTGATGGAAGGAGTAAAACACTTTTCTTGATCACCATCACTAAAGGCTATCTTGGTTTTTCAGATAATTTTGTAAGCTCCTACATAAGAAATTTACCAAAAATTATACTGCTTTATGGTCTACTTCAGCTCACAAACTTTAGAGTATTCAAAAGCAAAATGTTCAACAATAGGAAAATGGTTAGATGAACCATTATGTCAATTAATAAATATCCAAGGAATAAAAACAGAATACCATGATTTTGCAATGCCCAGTGAAATAACAGGTCTGAGCAGCAGTTTTCTGGAAAGTGTTCATGCTAGCTTGTTGGAGCCTACTGTGTGCATCTGTTCCCAGCTCCACATTCAGTGACACATGAGCAGTTCTGAAAGCAGTCAGGGTGTGTTTGCACTATGGAAATTAGCAAACCCCTGATATTAAACATTTACCTGTGCACTGCTATATTTAGGCAATGATAACCAAGAGTTAATTAAAACCATCATTTGAAAGCTTGTTGGGGATCTCTATCACATTGATCAAGCTAATAGTATGTGAACTCACTAATCAAGCAAAAAGTTGAAAGGAGAAAAACATTAAACAGCAAGAATCTCCAAATGTGGTATTGGAGAAAGCATACAGTATCACTAGGAAGTATTCTTGTCAAACTTCTAATCTGATTCTAATTGAGCCTAGAAGCACCTACCAGTTTATAGGAAATACAGCAGATGAAGAATAAACAACGAGTTAAAACCTGAAAATGGAAAACTCTACAGGATGAATGATATCTTATGAATTAGTGAATGGATGAATATAAAGGGAAAAAAAAGATTAAGAAAGGAACTGACCAATTAAGGAACAGATTGTCAAAACAAGCATAGTGCACATGTAGCCTTTGTTTGAATACTGATTTAAACAAACCACTACAAAAAGACATACTTTAGAGAAATCAGAACAGTAGCTGAATATTAAATGATACTAAGAAACTATTGTTAATTTTATTAAAACACAAAAGTAAAAGGGGGACTCCTTGAGGATCAGAAGTGAACCATAGGGATGGGAGGAAGGATTCAATATAATAATGGGGGCCCTAGGGGAAAAGTGCAGTTATATATATA
>NW_008355159.1:1337004-1408399 GCF_000622305.1 Nannospalax galili
ACATATGTATAAAAATGACAAAATTATCAGTACTTATATGGCTATACCTCTAAGAAATAATATAGTATAAAAAAACATGAAGAAAGTATGCATAATGTAGTCTCAAGTATTTTAAAGGCATAAATCCTGACATTGATTTCATAGGTATACAAATACACGCACTAGAAAGGGTCAGAAGGAACCACTGCCTGAAGTAATTTGGCACACTGGACTTGGTGGGGATAAGGTCAAGAAACAGATTCATGATGTCTGAATTTTACACATAAGAAATTGTCTATTACCTAAGTGAATGTACACACATTTTCAAAAGAACAGTCACTCTCACTGTTACTACTTCCTTCTCCAGAGATTATAATCCTGCTTCTCCCCTACACTCCCTCCTTAAAGCATTCTACCAACCAGGAATCTCCATAAAACCAGAGAGAAGAAAAGACAATGCACCCTATCCACCAGCAGAACTGGCTGTGCCCTCATATTCAGAAGGGTCAGTAAGCCCCCAGGCTTTGCCTTCTACAGACACAAACCACAGCACTTATTAATAAAGAAACTCTCACAGAATTTATTGAAAAAGAAAAAAAATCCTGTAAACAGAGATAGGAACAGGAAAAGGCAAAATAAGCCAAGGACATATAGCACACTGTACCACACCTTGCAAAGACTGAGACTGCCTTTTATCTGGATGTTCATGCTGAACCCCAGAGCAGCCAGGCCTGGAAAAAACTGAACTATATTCATACCTCAAATGTTCATCCAGGTCAATGCCCAAATGTACTTCTCTTTATTTACATGAACTTCTAGACTTCAAATCTCATGCCAAAGAAACAGTATACTACAGCCAACGCCTTTTTTAAATCCCACAAGTACTGAAAACCTTAGACACATTAGTGCTCTGTCAATATAAATGCTGATTGTGTTACTTCTAAGGACAGACCCTCTGTTACAAACAAGATCAAGTCTGAAGGCAAGGATTCTGATCTAGAAAACTAGAAGGTATTCCTTAGCTCTTCAAAGACAAGTGACTGCAGTAGCAGCCAAAGGCCTGAGTCTGAATGAAGGCTGGAAAAGTGAAGTGAGGCCAAGGAGCAAAAGAAATAAAAGCATGATATATATCTCCTTCTATGTCCTAAGAACTCAACTTCCAGCAGAGAAAGCTCAGCAGACAAACCTATAAAATACCTGTGGATTGGAGAGAAGAGAGATACTGCCCACATTAAGGTTGCAGAATGTGGGCTCTAGCACTGGACCACATAATTAAAAACCTAGCTCCAATTGCTACTAGCTCAAAAGTAACTCTTATACTCGTTCCTGTATCAGTAAAATGGAGAAGAAAACAGCACCTTCCTCACAGCGTTACTGTAAGGACTGGAGATAATACACACAAACTTGTTTAAAAGTGTCCTCTGCACAAAGGGAGACTCAAAATTTTATCACCCATAATCACTATTACATCTGGTAGTAGGCAGTAGTGAAGTAGATAACCCAGAAATAATTCTTATAAGTAGTGAAGACTGACTTAAGATAGAGTGGTCACTTCATAGCAAAGTACATACCAGTTGATAAATGATACTAGATCAATCTGTTTCATATACAAGAAAAAACTAAAACTAGATTCTAGCATTCAATAATGATTCTATTGGTGTCTTCCAAGCACTAAAAGGGACACAATCTTTCATTTTTAAGTAGCTGCAGTAGCTAAGCTGTTAGAAGTCAAAACAGAACACATAATCAATATACAAAAGTCAACTATATTTCTATGTACTAGCAATGAAGGCTGTGGAATTGATTTTTCCTTTATAAACCTATTTGGAGTACTAGAAAAAGGAACAAAATTCCTAGGAACAAATTAACAATAAGGATAATATTTCTATGCTTAAAAAGCAAAAAACAGTGTTGAAAATAAATGTAAAGATATCCTGTGTTTGGGTATTAGAAGACAATATGATTAAGAGAGTAATACTAACCAAAAATCTATATGTTTATGCAGTACCTTCCAAAATATCAGTTGAATTTTTTTTCAGAAACTGACAAGATAATCCTAGATCCCATGAAGAAATGCCAGAGAATCAGAATAACCAAGAGAATTTTGAAAAAGAATAAATAGAAGCGCTCACACTTCCTGATATCAAAGTATACTACAAATCTACAATTACCAAGACACTGTGAAGACACGGTGGTATTTGCATAAGGATAGACATACGGGTTAATAGAATAGAATTGAGTCTAGAAATAAACTCACACCATTTGTGGTCAATTAACTTTCCACAAAACTGCCAAGAAAAATAATAGTCTGTTCAATAAAAGGTACTGGGAAAACTGGATAAAAACATATGCAGAAAAATGAAACTGGACTTCTATTTCATAAAATATGAAAAACTTAATTCAAAATGGATGGTAGACATAAATTTAAAGCCAAAACCTATGAAACTTTTTGAAGAGAAGTAAATGTTTGTGAACTTGAGGTAAGTAATCATTTCTTAGACCAGACACCAAAAAGCACAAGTGACAAAAGTGGGTATACTGAATGCCATCAAAATTTTTAAAGTTTAAGGCTGGAGAGAAGGCTAAGCAGTTAAGAACACTGACTGCTCTTTCAGAGGATTCAGGTTCCCTTCCCAGCATCCACATGGTGGCTAATAAGTGTCCTTAACTCCCGTTCCAGAGGATCTGACACCCTCTTCTGGCCTCCACAGGCACTGCATAACAGGGGTGCACTTACATAAAACAGTCAAAACATTCATTCACATAAAATAAAAACTTTTAAATGTTGTGATTCAAAGGATACCATCAAAAAGGCAAAAGGAAAACCCACAGAATGAGAGGAAATATTTGTAAATGAATGATCTGAAAATGAACTTGTATCTTAAATATGTTTTTAAAAACTATAAATAATGGACAAATAATGCAGTTTAAAAATGGGGAAAGATTTTGAACAGACATTTTTCCAAACATGACATAAATATAGTCAACAATCACATTAGTCATTAAAATACTGCAATAATGAACCTCACCCACCCACAGCTCAGGGACCATCAAGGAAGAGGGGGATGGAAAGATTATAATAGCCATGGCTGGTTCATGAAGGGATCAGGGAAGCAGAGGCTTTCAGGCCACTGGAGGCTTGCATATGTGAACCTGTGGCAATAGTGGCATTGAGAACAAGACCCATGCCAAATCCATTAAACAAGGGCCCAGAGGGGAGGAGAGAAACGGGTGGCAGGCTGGCTCTAGACTGAGAACTATTGGAAACTGATTGCTACTGGGTGAGGGAGAGTATGCCTTACATATGATCCCTAGATGGGTGACTAGACTCCAGTGGATGAATTTACAATGAAGGACATCTAGGTACAAATGCTTAACTGGATAGGACTTAACATGTATGACGGAATACATGAGGTCCGGTGGGGGGATGGGGAGGCCTGGATTGGGGAGGGGGGCTAAATTTTATTAACAAATGTATGAAATTACAAAAGTTCAATAAAAAGTTTTAAATATTGCAATAACAATACCAACTCGTACTTAGTAGGAAGCTAAAATTTAAAGAGCAATAACAAGTATAATTAGGATGTAAATGGACTGTAATCCTGATGATATATTACTAGCAAAATAGTAAGTTGGTGAAGCTGCTTTGAAAAATAGTTCGATAAATTTTCAAAATGTTCAATATAGAGTTGCCATAGGAACCAGAAATTCTGGCCCTATGTATATATCCAAGAGAAAGGAAAGCGTGTTTGCATGAAAACATGGAAATAAGCGGTCAGAGAAGAATTATTCAGAATAGCAAAATGGAACAATGCAAATGCTCATCTACAGATAAATGGTAAAACAGAATGTTGTATATCTATTCTGCCACAAAAGGAATGAAATACTGATTCATGCTACAATATGGGTGAATCTTGAAAACTTTAGGTTAAATGAAAGAAGCCAGTCTCAAAAGACCCCATTTTGTATTAGTATGGGAAGTCCAAAACAAATACATAGTAATATAAAGACGGTTGATAGTTACCAGGGACTAGAGGGAGGGAAAGGTGGAACGAGAAACAACTACTAATGGAGGGGTACTGAAAGTGTTCTGAAATTGCATAGTGTGGATGGTTATATAGTACTATAAATAGGTGAAAAGACACTGAATTGTATTTTTAAAAGATGACTTTTATAGTATATAAATCATATCTTAAGAAAACTTCCATTCATAAAAATAAAATTGCCCAAACTAGACATGATTATGAACCTGAAAAGTTGAATGTGAAGCAGGAATTCTATAATTTTACTATAATTGTAATTTCTACTAAATTTCAAAAGGAAACAACTAGCTCTTATAGGAATGAGGCAAGAGGCAATCTACAAGGCAGGGCTATCTATGTGACCAAATTCATTCTTCAAAGAATTTGAGAGGTAAGTTTAATCTTGAGAGCATCTCTTACTCCCAAGTTCACTTAGTTCTCATTAAAGAAAGACATGTTCATTTGTAGAAGACCCAAGACACACTCCTCTCAGTTCACTACTCAGTAAACCCATTCACCTCCCAAATTAAGCCAGAGCCCCTACCATGACAGTTGACTCCAGCAAACGTCTCACAATGGAGTCTTGAGAAAGTCCTCCAAAACCATTCACCTGTGTGAAAAGGAACTGAGAGGAAAGTTGAAGAATAAAACAGAGCCTGAAAGAAAGCTCTAGAATTCTTATGTCATTTCAGCTGCATTCCAGGAGGTGGTAGCAGATGGTCATAATGATACCCTAGATATGGTGGAGTGGTAGACAACTTTGAGACAGGCACATTCAAACAAGAAAAAGGCCTCTGGATTCTCATGTACCATTGTTACAGCTAAAGAGTGTAATGGGTAATATCTGCAGGTGAGGTGATAATTTAAAAGGTACAAATAAATATTCAATGAAAAGTAGTTCTGACTTTTAGCCCTGTCCCCAATCACACTATTTCTTTCCCCAGAAGCAACCATCATTTGCCAGTTTACGTATTCTTCTGAGTCAGGCAGGGCAATCTCAGCACCTGGAAGGCAGAGGCAGGTTTAAGGCAAGCCTGAGCTACAGTGACTCTCTCTCTCAAAAAAAGTACTCTTCTTGGAAATGTCTGTACATTTACAAACACACATATTCTGCAGTGTTATCTTTTCTGCTTAATTTATGTCAGATAGCTTTCCAAGTAGTACACAGAAAATATTCATTTGAATAGTTTCATAAGATTCCATGGTATGAATGAACTACAATTTTTAAATTGTGGAACGAATTTTATTATAATATATCTAAAGCAATGATAGTGTCTTTGTATCTTTTCTGTTGCTGTGATAATAAATACTCTCACAGCCTGGCATGGTGGTACATGCCTTTAATCCCAGCACTCAGGAGGCAGAGGCTGGCAGAGCTCTGTGAGATCAAGGCCAGCCTGGTCTACATAGTGAAGTCCAGGCCAGCTAGGGCTACAGAGAGACCCTGTCTCAAAAAAAAAAAAAAAAAAGCAAGGTACTCTGACAAAGGCAACTTAAAGGAAAAGAGGTTTATTCTGGCTCACAGTTCCAGGTTAGTCTCATAAAGGAAAGTCACAGCAGCAGGAGCTTGAAGAAACTGGTCACATCATATCCAGTCAAGCAGCAGAGAGCAACGAATACCTGCCTCTACTCAGCCCCCCTCTCTGTTTTCACAGTCCAGGATCCCATTCAGAGAATGGGGCCACCCATAGTGGACAGGACTTCCCATCTATGTCAACAAGGTAATCTAATCTACACAATGCCTCACTGAGACTCCCTTCCCAGGTGATTCCAGATTTTGTTGACTTGACAATTAACACTAACCACCACAGATAGGAATTAGCTGCTCATTTGAAGACACTACCCAGGGATGTATTCTGTTCATCCATCCCAATGTTTTTAATGTGTGGCTCTCAATTGATGTGGCCACATGAGATGTGGTAGAAAAAGCTCTCCATCAGCATCCACTCTCCTCTTTTAAAGCAAAAAAGTGTCAGTAGGAAATAGCTACCCAGTTGGGCAGCTAGACAGATCCATGGGAACAGGTTTTGTTCACTTGATCTGAGCAGAGGTGGTAGGAGTGATGAAAGTTCCTACTCTAAATCTTAAAAGGAATGCTTATATCTCCTCGCACAATCTCAGTGTCTTCTGCTAGGATACTCAATAACAGTAATAGATAGAGCTATTGTGGCAAAGGCACAATAAAACTTTTTTTAACTTTAAAAAAAATTATTGAGAATTCATACATGCATATAAGGTGTTTTGATCAAATCCATGCCCACTCTCTCCCCTCCAATTCCTCCCATATCTCCCCATCACTTTTTCCTGAACAACTTCGTATACTCTTTCTTTTTTGATTTTTTTTTTATAGCTAAAGCTGTTTACATCACTATGGAAACCTCATGCTGCAAACCTTAGATGTGGCTTTGGAAGAGGAAGGTCTGAGTCAAGAGTGGAAGGGAGAGCCAGGTGTGGTAGAACATGCCTTTAATCCCAACACTCAGGAGGCAGAGGCAGAGGCAGAGGCAGGCAGATCTCTGTGAGTTCAAGGCCAGCCTGGTCTACATATTGAGTTTCAGGACAGCTGGGGCTACAGGGAAGCCCTGTCTCAAAACAGACCAAAAAAAGAGTGGAATGAAGGGAATTCCCATCCAGTGGAAGAGAAAAATGTCATTTTATGAAATGAGAAAAAGCAAGCTTGAGTCTAGAAAGAATTGGCTTCACTGTGTGATTTTTTTCTTACAGGAATTTCAGTAGTATAATTTTCATGGCTGAAAGAACAGACCTATAAAACATAATCATGACCTAGCAGGCCCCAGGCTTGACTATCCCTATGTTTTATAGACTTACATTACCTCTGACTTAGATTTCCTTACATACTTATTACATTTATTTGTTTATGTGTATCGTGTGCCACATGACATTAGAAGACAACTTACAACTTCCACCATGTGGGTACTGGGGATTGAACTCAAGTCTCCAGAGTTGGCATCAAGTGCCTTTATGCACTGAGCCATCTCACTGGCCCATTTATGCTCATTTCTATCATCTTTCAAACACAGCAGCTGTGTAGAACTGGTGAATCAATGGATCCAAGACCTAGATTAGCTATTATAAATTATGGGCTCCCTGTTACACAGTGCTCAGATTATATCACCTTCTTCCAATGAAAGTCCACACTCTGTTTGATGCCTGTTCCTAAAACCCTGGGCTCCTATAAACCCCACATCCACATTTTCTTTTCAGTTCTCAAAGTTGAAGCCTATTGTCCTGTACTTCCAAATTTGGCCTTGTTTGCTTTTATAGATTTACATGTTGAATCAGTTTTTTACACTTTCTTATATCATGTTATTTCTGTTTATAAATTTGAAGGCATTGATGCTACTTTCAAGCTAGTCTCTTAAGTCTGCACCAAGAACTGAACTCTCCATCCTTTGGTTCTTGTTTGTTGCTTCTTGCAGTAAATAAATATCTTCACTCTTTTAACTATCTCATTTTCTCTTCATTTTCTTCTAACACTCTTGTTTCTTTGAACCTTCTCTCCAACCAATATCTTAGCCACACTATCATTACACTTCAGGCCATTCTGTCTCAGTAACTTAGCTTCACTTACTATTTTCCACCATTCTGTGAGCTCCAATTTTTAAGATGGTTTCATTTTATCTTTGCCTTTCACCTCAAGTTCATATCTTGCTTCATCTCAAACCATCTTTCCCTCTCTCCCATACCTTTGCTTATTCTTGTGTTTTTATAAACATAGCAGCCTAGATAGACTCTGTCTTAAGGGATAAAATCAGCAGAAGAAAAGACTAGAGAGATAAAGACCCAGCAAAGCAGCAAGCCACATTGGCTTCCTCACGGTGACCCTCACGTTCCAAGTGCCTGGGATAAGGGAGGTCCAGAATGTCTTAAGCAAATTGAAAAAGAGCTAGTAAGTGGTATCTGTGATTAGCCAAAGAGAGATGTAGCAACAGAAGCTGACTGAGACTTGTGAGCAGATGAATCACAAAGAAGAAATAATGGCCAATAATAATAATTTTCTTATCATATAGGTAACAAAAAGATGTTAATCCACAATGATGACAGTGTAAGGCAATATTCTCAGACAATGTTAGAATTGCACTAAGTTCATAGGCTGTCTACAGCAGTCAAGCAACATATACCTACACTTTAAACATCTACAGCCTTTGACCTCAAAACCCTACATGTAGGACTTAGTACAGGAAAATAATTAGATGAGGAAACAAAGGCATGGATATAAAATAATCGATAACTTTTGCCTTGTTCATAACATAAGAGCAAGATGGGTTGCAAGGAGGTTTGTGTCTATTGGGGAGGAAATTTCTCCATCAACACATAATCAATTATGCTATGTCCATGTCAAACTGGTATTAAAAGGAATGATACAGTTCTTCACTATGAAATACAAAGATGGCTAATAAGGAAGGTCAGGACACAGAACAGCAAGTATAGTCTGATCCTGTTTCTTTAAAGTTATAATCTAAAGGCAAGTGTGATAAAGGGGGTTATGTAAGTTTCTTAGGAGAACTCCTGGTAGGTTTGGAATCTACTTCATACATTTTCTGACTTGTCACAATTTTAATATTTTTTAGCAATATGGAACATAATAAAAGTCTACATAATTTGGAGAGACTCTGGTACCTTCCCATGAGAATGAACTAACATAGACTTAAATTAAGTAGACACAAAGATACATCTGCTTTTTATAAATTTTATGTGCATGAGTTTTTGCCTATATGTATATATGTATGTGCACCATGTGCATGAAATGGCCATGGAGGCCAGAAGAGGGCATTAGATCCACTGGAACTGAAGTTATAGGTGTTTTTTTCCACTGTGTAGGTGCTGGGTACGGAAGCTGTCTGTGTTCTCTGCAAGAGCTACCAGTGTTCTTAACTACTGAGCCATTTCTACAGTCCCACCAGATGCTTTTTATTTTTATGTATACTTTATTAAATTTTTGTGCATCTAATATAATTGATCTTAATCAAATTTAGACTCCCTTCCCCATCCACACCCCTCATAGCCCCCTCCCCACCAGATTTCATGCATCCTATCATATATGTTAAGGCCTATCTGGTCAGCTACAGAAACAGTGTATTCTTCACGAGATAAAACCGCTTGCTAAAAGTTTGTGTAAGATGGGTATGGTGGCTCACACCTATAATTCCATCACTTGAGAGGCTGATGCAGGAGAATTTCCACAAGTTCAAAGCCAACCTTGCGGTTAAATAATCATTTCAAGGCCAGCCTGGGCTATAGAGTGAGTTCCTGTCTCAAAACAACAACCAGAGACCTCTGTGGCAAACACATCTACTGGTTCAAAAAAGGGGGGCGGGAAGGGCTTGGGGAACAAAGGGGCACTTCACCTGGCACACTGGGCTGGAAGACTTTATTCAGATCCAAGGAGGCGGCTCTGGAATGGGTTTTCTGTGGCCGTGGTGGTGGTGTGGGAGGGTCCTCCCCCCTTTTCATGGCCTCTTCTATGGAGGTGCTAGAGTAAGATCTGTAGCAAAATAAGGGAAGGTCAGAAGGGAAAGAGCAAAGCTTTACTCCCTGAAGCTGGGTTGAAATAGAACATACCCCAAAGTCAAAATGACCGGAGAGGACTGACAAGCTGCCAAATGCAGTCATAAAGTCTATCATCCTTTAAATGGGATCTTTTTAACTTCTTTATTCTTATTATGTGATAGGCCTAAATTTACACTCCCTCTAAAAAATGGTTTTGTGTAAATTCAAATTCATTTCTACTAGAGTTGTTAATAAGAATAGCACATAAGCCCTTCAGCTTGGGTACTTCTGTGTTTTAATGGGAGGGCTTAATGGTTATTAACTGATTGCAAAACTTTTGTTAATGCACAAATGTAATGGCAGGTACATATGGACACCGGGACAGATAAGCTACGACGAAAAAACTCAATATGCAAATGAATATGCCACACATGAAGTTTAGGAAAGGAAAACACATCAATCAGCTTGAACCATTTAGCTTGCCTTGCCCTGAGAAATAAGGGTTTGTGGAAATTTTCAAAGACTTTATTTTATCTTCTTTAGCAGCAGGGCACAGCTGACTTGGTGACTTCTAACACTATAACTCCAATAATGATATTTAGAAAAAACGAAACTATATTACCACAGTTAACAAAACTACAGTTACACAGGTTCAATCCAAACTCCAGCCTCTGTTTCTATATTCCATATATTAAACATTCTTTTAGTGTTCATGAAGCAAAAAGGACATCCTTTGTCAGTAACAGCTGGAATATTTATTGGAAGCCTGTGTATTTTCTAAATTAATTATACTCCATAATTTGGTCTATTACTAAGGACAGGCTCCCAATATGATGTCAGGAAAAGCATGTAGGAAGTGGATGTGTCCATCTCTTCCATTCAGCTTCTCTGTTGACTTCACATCACAGCAGAAAATAACCTCTGAGATACACCTGAGAATCAAATTAACCTCAGGAAACTGGCCTATGTATTCAGCTACTGGAGTGGTACTTCATAAAATTAGTCTACCAATGGCTATTAAGCCCCGTTAGTTCTTTGCAAAGCTGTTTCTGGCATAGCAAGATTTTTGTTTGCTTCTAACTTTTGTTGAGCTTATTCATTGACAAGTTAATACATTCTGATTATTACAATCCCCCTCTCTAATCTCCCTCCCACCCCTAGAACTCCCTCCCACCTTTCCCCACAATCCTCCTTCCCATATCCCTAAGGTTTTTTGGTGGATGTTATTGTTTTTTTTTTTATGAGACCCACTGAGTTTAGCCATGGTCATTTATGTGACCATGGGTTTGGAACTATCAGTTGCTGCCTGGTGGGTTCCTCAGTGGGTATACAACTGAAGACAATGTTCATCTCCCAGAAACCATCTGTAGCCAATGGTTCATTAGAGAGGGGCAGGGTCCCATAGGATGCCCCCTCCCCTCCCCCCCCTAGACCCCCCTCCCACCTTTCCCCACAATCCTCCTTCCCATATCCCTAAGGTTTTTTGGTGGATGTTATTGTTTTTTTTTTTTTATGAGACCCACTGAGTTTAGCCATGGTCATTTATGTGACCATGGGTTTGGAACTATCAGTTGCTGCCTGGTGGGTTCCTCAGTGGGTATACAACTGAAGACAATGTTCATCTCCCAGAAACCATCTGTAGCCAATGGTTCATTAGAGAGGGGCAGGGTCCCATAGGATGCCCCCTCCTCCAAACCATAATTGGCTACTGACAGACAAGGTTTTTTTTTCATTTTAATTTTTTATTTTTATTTTGTGTATGAGTGTTTTGCCTGCATGTATGTAAGTACACCCATGTGTGCAATGCATATAGAAGCCAGAAGAGTGTGTGAGGCCAGAGAGTTATGAATGGTTGTTAGCTGCCTAGGAACTGAACCCAGGTCCTCTGCTCTTAACCACTGAACCATCTCCTCAGTCTCCAGAGAAGTTAATTTTTATGTTCCTGAACAAGTCTCTCAAAGTTTCTCTCTGGTAGTTGAGGGGTTTGTCTGTCTTGCAAGGTAGGATTTTTTAAGAAAAGCATAATAATGGTATGGGATATGCTCTTGGTTTGCTCCTCGTCCCATAAAACAGGCACAGAATACAGGTAGGAACTAAGGGAAGAATGCACTAATATTTTCAAACAAATCAAAGGGAATTGATGTAAAAAGACAATGAAGTTTTAAAGAGAATTATGGCTTTAAAAAGGCAGCTAGAGATCTTAGCTAGATATTAAAAAAAAAAAAACTTTTATGCCACATAAAGCTTTGGTGACATCTTCTCAAGGAAAAAAAGAGTAAGATATATGTATACATAGTGTGTGTACATGTAAACACACACACACATATACAGGCTATCCCACACCACATTACTCATTTCCATTTCATATCTATATAATATGTATATTTATATTTTTACATGGAAAGGTACTGAATATCAAGCAAGTGAGGTTGCATACCAGGACTGTGAGCAAGCAAAAAATAAATATACAAGGAACTGACAAAATGATGAACAAAGTAATGTTAGAATGGTAATTTTTCTTTCTTTTATATGTCTACAAATCCTTATTATTTGAAAAATGAGAATAAAATTCATTTGACACTTTCATCTCAATAAAGAGTAACTATAAATAATGAAAATAAACTCATCCAAATTGGACCATGAGGCCAACCTCTGAAAGAATAACATATAAAATTTATCCAGACCATTAATAATGGAGCATGTGCCTATGAGATTTTATAATGCCATTCACTTTGGGGGTGTGAAGTCAGTAGAAGTTATAAAGTTATAAAGTTCAATTTGTGGTTAGTGTAGTATATATAGATTGATTTCTGAAACTCATGGAAGGCTTTTCTTATTGCATAAGTGAATAAATATTATCATTTCAATATCCCAAAGCTTCTTACAAATTAATTTTAAAAGATTCATTCATCCTTAAAAAACAGAACAAGTCAATGTGGTCACCATAGAGAGAATGGTCATACCTTTCTTCCTACTCAAATGAATTACTCTGTGTGTGTGTGTGTGTGTGTGTGTGTGTGTGTGTATCTGTGGCTTCTATAAACAAGGAAACAAACCTCAATTATTTGATTTATAGTAAGATTATTTATTTCCTTTAATATAGGTATTTTGAGTGTATAAGATATGATGAAGTTTAAATACACATTTTCAGGAATGTGTATCCAAGGGAAGGAAAAAGTATCTAAAAGCCCAAGCAAAACTCAGAAAAACACACATAGAAGCCTTCTTGTACTGCAGTTCTACTGCTTAACAGTGAACCAACATTATTTCTCATCTTCCCTGGATTAACTCTTTCAGTGTTTCTGTATTTCTCCTCTGCTCCTCTCTTCTGAGTCTGACATCAACCACAACTTGAGTATTTTTAAAATGTGAAGTTGAGAAGGGCTAAGATAAGCTCAAGCAGACCATAAGCACTGCTTACCTGAAGCTTGGTCTCCTTGAAGTCACCATACGCCTTTGCCCCACTCTAGATTTTATTCCCAAGACTCATTTTTTGGCAAGACAACAAATCTCAGTTGTTACCTTTTAACCTTAGTTCCCTCTTAACAAAGCTATACCTTCCCCTCAATTATTTATCACCCTGCCCCTACTCAGTCACCTTACAAAAACTACTTCTTGTCAGGGGACCAGACAGCATCAGCCACCATCTTTTGGCACTAATCCACACAGACTAAGGGGCTCCCCAGCATCAGTGCATGTTCTAAACAGGCCACTCACAAGGAGTGAAATGGCCCACATATTTAAATTCAAGTCTAAAGGCAGAGGGGATGGTGCTTTGGATGTAGGTTTGCAGTTTCGGATTTTATGTCTAAACAGGGACAAGGCACAAAAGGCATTAAAGGAGAAATTAAGTAAACACTACCTGGATCTTGGTCTTGCTTTGAGACTGGTGCAGTCCTTGGCAGTTGCTGAAACAAAAGATTATTTATTGTTTGCTTGGGTTTTCAGTTCTGTAATTAAAGAGGGAAGAGACGGAGCACCTTGGTTCATACGAAACACAGCAACAAGTAAATGTGAGGTCGGTGTGTCCATGTGAAAAACTTGAGGGCTTCCACATTTTCATAATTCTCTGATTTATTTTTAAAGCTAAAGGTATGTGAAAAGGAAAGAAAAGCAATATGTATTCTTTTGTCAGAATACTGAGAAGCCATTCTCAAATACGAATGGATTAATGGAGACATTCCAGGATAAAAAGACAACCCACTTAAGAGGCTTTTTTTTTTTTTGGTCTTTTTGAGACAGGGTCTCCCTGTAGCCCCAGCTGTCCTGGAACTCACTATGTAGACCAGGCTGGCCTTGAACTCACAGAGATCCACCTGCCTCTGCCTCCCAAGTGCTGGGATTAAAGGCATGCACCACCATGCCTGGTTTAAGAGGCTATTTTATGTAATGATGGATTCACACTTGAAGGCTTCTTGGTCTGTCATGATAGCCTAATAATAGATTTGGAACAAGTCTCTCCAGAGGGCAAGAAAGAAATATACCAAGCTACACATTTTCCTCAAATACATATTACCAGAGCCAGATGCAGTGGTTCACACCTGTGATCCTAGGACTCGAGAGGCAGACACAGGAAGATTGTCACAAGTTCGAGGCTAGTCTGGTATACATAGTGAGTTCTAGGACAGCCAAGGCTACTTAGCAAAACCCTGTGTGTGTGTGTGTGTGTGTGTGTGTGTGTGTGTGTGTGTTTGCTGTAGGCAAGAGTCACTAGAAGTGATGTATGACATCGGGGATGCAAAAATGCTGAGCTCCAACAAATAAGTTAAAAGAATACATGCAACTTCTCCTATAAGAAAATATCCTTAACTACATGTGGTGGCCCATGCCTATATTGCCAGCACTCATGAAGCTGAGGCAAGAAGATCACCATGGGTTCGAGACCACCAACCTGGGCTATACAGTAAGTTCCAGGGCTACCTGGGTGTGCTATAAAGTGAGACTCTGTCTCAAAAATCATCCCATAAAAAGAAAGAAGAAAGATAAAATATCCTTGTTTCCCCTGTCTCTACAATCCAATCAGATGAAGAATATTATATAGTGAAATCATTTCAACATGTTGTCCCCTGTACAACTTTTCCTCATCAAATCTAAATCATAAGCTAACTTGCTCACTACCAACACCAATCGAGCCTACTTTTCCACCATGAGTTATGGGGAGCAATTAGAAACACAAAAACAAAACATCAATCTTTTTGTGTTTCCATACTTCTGTGGAAGGTGACTTTAGAAGCCCATAGTTCTGCTAAGGTTTTATGAACACTGCAAGCTTTCATCATAAAAGTTCACACAGAGTGCTACTTATGAGGATAATATAATTTGTTTCTTTATTTTTTATATATTTATCTAAAAGTGTCTCACTGCACTAATCCCTCCTCTTTTACATTGCTCCAAAGATAAAAATCCTCTTTGGTATGAAGTAGCCTAAACTGATAATGATCATTAAGACCCTTGGGTTAGACAATCAGAGAGCAGAAAGGAGAATTGAAAATCCTCATAAATGCTAGCAAGGCACAAAGGAGAAAGAGACAGGAGAGAGGGAGAGAGGGAGGGAGGGAGATCCTCTCCCTATGGTCAGCTGCATAAAGAAGAGGCATTTCTTCTGACTTAAACATTCTGGCTTACTATAGTGAGAACAGGCATCTCTCAGCTTCAAACAACTGAAATGCTGCCATAACCTACCACCACCAAAAGTATAGAAAGCCAAGGAGTTTAGACTCTCCTTGTTCATGTCATGTACTCACACCTGGACAAAGAAGGAAAAATGGCTCCCTGCCTTCTCCCAACTCCAGGCACCAAAGAAAGGCAGCCTTTGTATGTGGGGCCTCCCTTCTCTCTCAGCCAAAGAGGCTGCCCTGGAGCTGGGAGGCCAGGGTGCCACCAGACTCACTGCGTAACTGGAGGCAGGCCTGTGAGCAGGCTGACTATTGCTACTCCGTGTCCCTCTTCTTCCTCAGGCCTCACTGCTTTTGAGAAATATTTGGGTAGGAAAAGTACTAACATGTTAAAAAACTGTTCCCCAAACCAGACCACAGTAACCGTTAATTCCTTTGTCATTTGTGTTTATCTTTCGGTTTTTGCTGGTACAGAGATGGGTGTGGAAGGAAGGGTGAGCCCTGCTAATAGAGATAGACAGACAGACAGACAGACAGACAGACAGACAGACAGACAGATGGGGTGAGGGTGTAGATGAGCAAAGAAAGAGACACAAAGACCACATTGGGGGTCCTGAGGCCCCGGGTGCTCCTCCTGACCATGACACTAAATACCTGAACTTCCCTTTCCTCCCCTGTTGCATAAAGACAGTATAATACAAGCCCCTCTCTCACAGGACAAATTACAAAGGTAAAGGTCCCAAGAAAGGTGAATGCACTGCAGAACTTCAAAAATTACTACTACTGTATAGGATGTAAATAAAAGCTCCTAATATTTTAGGATTGAAAATCTGGGTTCTAGGTTTAGTGCCTTCCAGGATAAAAAAGGAGGTACAGATGGGAGAAGGTAGTGGAAGGAGAGAACTGCTGAAATGCAGAAAGGCTGTGGGGCAGTCGCTGGCCACACAACAGTGCCTAGAACTGCCCACCACAGTCTGCAAGACCACATGGAGCGGAAACACCTCAGCAAAACTCAGAAACATCAAGACAAAGATTGAATTAGGTTGGAGTAGGACACCAGATATGTGACCTCTTAGACTCCACTAATACATATACATTCAATAACTAAAAGGTAAGGGCATATGGAAAATATTTAACAAGGAGTTCCCATTTCCTTATGACACAGTATCACCTTATCTTCATCCACCACAGCACCTTCACTGTTATCCTTATTAATAACACCAATTATGGACAGTGGAGCAGAGAGATGCTTTTCCCTCTACGTGCAAAGATATATTCAAGGCACAGCTTAGTAAATCTACTCGGGTTTTGGGCTACAAAAGACTCAATAGTATTATTCTAGTTAATTCTTCAGTCTATCACTCTTAAAGGCTCAGCTCCTGATGCATGTGAATATCTGCAAAAATGGGAAGGGCACACTGTGTTGCAAATGCAAGCAAAAGCCAATGGATGGATCCCACCTTTTCTCATGTAGCTGGAGAGAGGGGAAATAACCGTTTCCTGCAACACTCCAGGCATGTCACCTTTCTAGGAAACGGAAAGGGGAAGAAGGAGTGGGCCTAATGATTAACCTTCCAAAAGGCTGCAGCTGAACTGAGGGAAAATGTCTCCAGCACATGGACTGCCATGCAGAATTATAATTACTATCTTGAGACTCCCATGGGGAGACTCTGGTGTCTTCCAGGAAACAGGGTATTAAATATGTTTGAGATGAGGGATCCTGTCACATCCAGAAGAGGGCAGCAATGGGAAGAACAAATCAGAAAACACACAGCATGCTCCTAGGCAGTGTGAAACAAATTTAGATAGACTCCACGTGCTATGGCATACCTGTTAGGCTTTATTTGGTGATGCCAAGTCCCTAATCAAGGAATGTTAAAAATGAGATCTAAGGTTCATAACTCAGAGAACATTTGATCCTATGCTGAATCTCTGGAACAAATAGAAACAGGATCCTCAAAGCCTGTAGGAGAAGCATCAATTTAACACCACAAATTTAAGTATATTTGACTAATATCATGACCCAAAATTTACAAAAATCAGGAAGCACCAGAAATAAGAACTGCAAAGTATTGGCCCCAGGTGTTTAGCCTATACAAATAGAGCATTTCCCCTGTGATGAATGGATCCAAATATGTTTCAAAAGTCAAAATCAGGCTTGAGGATTCCCACTGCTTTTGGAGTTGATTAATCTACAATCTTAATTTATATTTTGTAGCATCGCTTTCCAGAGGTAGAAGTTCTCAAAATAGGCCCCATACCAGAATCACTATGGGGAGGTAGTGATTTCTCAAGTCCTCATTCACTGAAGTCAACCACACTCTCGTTCAGTCTTTATCCCTTTCACTCCCTCTATCTCTTCCCCTGCCTCTACCTCTTCCTCACTGCCCCTCCCCCATCCCCTACTCCTTCCCCTCTCTCCATCTTTTTAAATGATGAATGAACTTAGTGTCTGTGAAATGTTTTATAACAGCTTCAATGTTCTAGTGATCCTCCTGCTGCATCTTTAAATACATAAGCCCAGGATGAGAGCTTGCTAATCACAACAAACATAATTTACACACTAAATTTTCAAGAGGAATAACAGTTAAAAAGAAAGGACTTCACTCAAATAAATTCTCATAACCAAAGATCTAAATAAATGCTTTCTGGAGCCACTTGATTTTACACGGGGTTCATCTTGCTTCATCAAAGGCTCCATCAGAAGAGCTGAAGACATAAGCCCAGTCATTCTCTATCGTTTCACAAGCATATTTCCACTTCTCTAAGAAACTGGCCAGTACAACTTTAATTTTTCTCCTTGGAATCTACTCCATGTTTAAGCAATACCTTTCTGATGACGAAGGAGTATTAGATATTTAAGACTGATGCTTTACAAATGGAAAATACCAACTCAGCCTCTACTCACTCTATCTTATCAGTTCCCAACTCTACAAGAAAGTACAGTAGCTTGTCTAAATCATCTCACTTCTAAGCTGTCTCAATTTTATACTTTTCACAAGACCCTAAAATCAAAATGAGTGGTTCCTTCGGTGAAAATTAAATTCAGAACTTAAAGGCAGCCTCTTTTGAAAAGAGGGAGAGGATAGAACACCTAAAGGTTTCTTTGTAACAAAATACAAGACAAAAAATTAGAAAAAACTGACATCATCACAGATGCAACAATCTTCTAGTCACCAAACTGCTGGGGGTTTTTCAATTTGAAAGAATCATATAGAAAATATATTAAAATGGTTTTCTCCTACCTGGATCCTCAGACACATCCTTGGATAATGCTTCATTGCCAGTACTTTTCAAAGCTAGTAGTGTTTTGTTTCATTTTTTAAGGAAGACGAGAGAGAAGGAAAAAGGAAAAAAACAAAAGCCTTGTGAAATTTTATTTCTGAGGTATATTACATTAAAATGAAGAATCCCTATCCATCACTTATAAAAATGGTCTTATAAACCTCTAGAGGTTACTATAGCATTTACTAGAATGATGAAAACCTTGACAAAAATCCAACATAGAATGAAAGAAATGGGCAGCAGGCCCCAACACTAGCCAAGGAACTATTTTTTTAACTTTAAAAAAATTTATTTCTTTTTTTATTTTATGTGTATGCTTGTATTGCCTGCATGTAGGTAAGTGCACCCATGTCGTGCAATGCCCGCGGAGGTCAGAAGAGGCTGTCGGATGCCCTGGGACTGGAGTTACAGACAGTTGTTAACTGCCATGTGGGTGCTAGGATTTGAACCCGGGTCTTCTACAAGAACAACCAGTGTTCTTAACCACTGAGCTATCTCTCCAGCCCCCTAGCCAAGGAACTATTAGCAAATAATTACTGTGGGGTGAGGGAGAGTAGATCATCTTTAAGGGAGTGATTCTAGACAGGCTGACTAGACTCCTGTGGATGATCTTGCACCAAAGGACATCTGGGTACAAATATTTGACTGGATAGGACTTAACATTTGTTAAGACAAATGACAGAATACCTGAAATCTGGTGGGGGAAGGGGGCTAAAGGGGGTTTGATTTGATTAAGATGAATTTTACGAAATGCACAAAAGTTCAATAAAAAATGAAATTAAAAAAAAAAACTCGTAGAGTGTGGAAATAGGTTCTCCCTCCTAAAGAGCAAAGACATATTTTCCACTTGAGAGACAGAGACAGAGAGACTCTAATGGTTAGGAGGGGTATTAGCAAAAAGCATCCACTTTCTCTACTAACATCCAGCTCAATGACAGAAGAATGCCTGGGATTGAAACTCCAGCTTCGATATTTTTAGAGCTTGCCTGTTAATTACTCTACTTTGTAGTCAAGGCTAAGTCCCATCAGTTAGGAGAGTGATCAGAGTACATGGGCTGCAGATAATGTCCTAGTTCCACCTGGATCTCTTCATCAAATATTTAAATAGAAAGCATGAAACCATTGTTGCTGAATGGAAAACTTATTTTTCATTTTTAACATCTATGTAAAGCTGAATTAATGGCAGATGTCAACAACAAAACCTGAAATAGCTTCACTTCAGATAAGCTTCTCTCGTTCCTGAGCAGTGAACTGATATAAGACACCAGATGGAATACTAGCTTGAGACAGAAAATCTTGGTTGCTGTCCCAGTTCTTTTTCTTTTTTGTTCAAGTGATTCATACTGCCAGAGCTTCAATTTTCTTATCTCTAAATGCTAAGTGATTTTTAAAAGCATCAGTTTTGTGAGGTCTGCATAAGACAGTCTATAAGATAGAACCTGGTAAATTATAAAAGAAATATACAAAGTATAGGGTTTAGAGGAGAGGGTCTTTCCTGTACTTCTGGATACTGCAGACCAACTCATCCCCATGCCTCGACAAGCTTCTAACATTGAACACTGTGCTACATGGCTTCTCAGGTACCTAGTAAAACAGGCAAACTGCAGCTGGGCTCCATGTTATACCTCTACACCCACAAAACATCAAGAAACAGATAAAGCCTTGGGGTAGAAATATTGTTAGGAAGAGAATTTCTTCATGGGTTAGACCTGTGTACAAATGTACATTTACAGTGATTTTCTCAGATCATAGATGAGGAAATAGATGAAGGTGTCCTTAAAAGAAGCAAACTCATTCTTTTCATACCTTGTTTGTCATCACCAGTCACATCTTGGGTAGGGGCAGGAAAGTCAGCCATGTCTTTAACAGATGTCTTCTTGGAAAAGAAACGTAAATAAATTATACAGGTTGAAATGAAAATCAAGTGAAAAGCCCACATGAAGAAATATTTAAGTCATATTTCATGTCAAAATTAAGCCTTCAGTAAACCCTGATATTTAATATTATTTTATCATTTTGAATTCCTAATGAGGTGTAAGTTAAGCTGCACTGAAATTTTTACATACACAGAGAAGAGAAATGGACTACAGGAATAGAGAGATTCGAACTATTTACTAATCTTACATTGGTGTCAAGCATCAACCTGGCCCCTGTGAACTTTTTCTCAAGCAGGGAGAGGCTCTGATAAGTGATCCTGTAATGTGGCTATTTGCCAGGATCTGTCATACAGAGGATGTTCAACCCTGATTAGAATAGCCTCCTTACTGTGGAGTAAGAGAATTTTATTGACGAAAAGATAAAAAAAATTCCACTAACTTACACATGAGAAAAGTCCTCAATTTAACTAACAAGTTGAATATCCAAACTGTTTAAAGTCTACTAAGTATAAATTTATTTCTTAAAAGCTCTCCCAACATGTACTTGAACTATAAGAACTAGAAATATATAATATGCTTAAAAAATTACCAAGAGAGCTGGGCATGGTGGTGTATGCCTTTAATCCCAGTACTCGGGAGGCAGAGGCAGGCGGATCTCTGTGAGTTCAAGGTCAGTCTGGTCTACGTAGTGAGTTCCAGGCCAGCTGAAGCTACAGGGAGACTCTGTGTCAAAAAGACCAAAAAAATTGCCAAGAGAGATCTTAAATCTCCACTGAGGTGATGGATGTATTGCTTAGCTGGACTGCAGTAATGATTTCACAATATGTGTGTATGTATGCATATGTCAAAACATCATAAATATATGCAATACATTTGTTATACCACAATAAAGCTGGTAAATATGTATTCTAAGGTTTCTCATACAAATAAAGGACAATATATATTCATATTTGTGATATCTGTATGTGCATGTGCTGCAAAGGCATATAAGAATGGAAGGTTGGAACAAGGGAGGAAGGGAACACTAATGCATCTTTCAACTCTCACGAATGAAGCTCCCTCGTGCAACAGAAAGCCAGTAATGCAAAAGGTCACAAATGGCCAAAATACAGAGAATAAGAGTCTGCAGACTTTGGGTCCTTGGACAGGACTCTTTATCAAAATCCACCCACCCAGGGCTCAGGAACCATTGTGGAAGAGGGGAAGGAAAGATTTGTAAGAGCCAGGGAGGAGGTACATGACCACATGGATATAAAGTCTTACAGGCTCCTGGAACTATTCTTTTCTGAACTTACAGCAATGGTGTCAGCATGCACAAGATCCATGCAAACTTAAGCAGACAAAAACCCAGCACAGAACTGTGGAAATGAGCAGCAGGCCCCAATCTTGGTCGAAGAATTATTGACAGCTGATTACTGCTGGGTGAGGAAGAGCTGATCTTCTTAAAGGGAGGAGCTCTAAATGGGCTGACTAGATCCCTGTGGATGAACCTGCGCTGAGAGTCATCTGAGGACACTAACTTTACATGATAGGCCTTCACACAAATGACAGACTGTATGAACTCCAGTGGGGGGGGGTATGGGAGGGTCCCAAAAGGAAAGATGGCATAAAGATGATTTTCTGCATGAAATACACAAAAATTCAATAAAATTTTTGTTAAAAATTAAAAAAGAAGGGAAGGTTGGCGGGGTAGATGGGGAACGGAATGACAAGATGACTTGTCATCAGGTGCGTTTTGGTATTATTTGTATTTTAAACATATTCCAAACCTAAAGATCAACTTAAAAACTCACAAGAAGGTGAATAAATTTGCAGAACTGTTTGGTGTTCCAAAAGGTTAATTTTTATTTTTCAGAACTGAACCCCAGAGGGACAAGCAATGTTTTTTGGTCTTAAATTGTTCCAAAATAAAGGATTACAGTACTATTTGGTGGTAACCTGATCTAAGACATAGCAATCCTCATCTAAATGATTCTAGCTCCAACATTAAAAAAAAAAAACCAGGTAGTAGCCAGGCGTGGTGACGCACACCTTTAATCCCAGCATGGGAGGCAGAGGCAGGCAGATCTCTGTGAGTTCAAGGCCAGCCCGGTCTACATAGTGAGTTCCAGGACAGCTGGGGCTACAGGGAGACCCTGTCTCAAAAAGACCAAAAAAAATTAGTAATTTAAAAGTCCACTGAGTTATTTGATGAACTGGAAAATATTTTCTCTGCAAAAAATAGCAAAAATAACATTTCCAAGATCATCCCAATAAGTCCATTCAAATCAAATACTACCTGAATTGTACATTTATAATTAGTGTTTAAATCATGGGATTCAGAAGAAATGTTAGCTTCATTTGTTGAGAGAGCTACATTTTACTTAAAATTAACTTGTGTAAATAAAATTCCCATCACTCTTCCCCTCACGTTTTTATTTAAGGCAGATCATTTTTCTGTAGGCTAATCCATAATCCACATCTTGATTTTAGTTGTTCCTTCTGAAAGGGCAGCAAACATGTCCTTTAACCTGCTTGATATATTATGCATCCCTATCCTAATAGGTGATTGTTCACATGACTGTGAAACCTCCAGAAACAAATTTTTCAGTCTACTATCTCCAATAAATAGTCAATGAAGTTATTTTAATTGGTGGGGATTGAAACTAGGCTGTACCACTAAACCATATCCCCAGACTGCTTTTACATTTTTCATGTTAAGCAGGGTCTCTAAGTTTCCCAGGCTAGCCTTAAGCTCACTTTATAGCCCAGGCTGGTATTGAACTTGCAATTCTCCTACCTTAGTTTACACAGGCTTGACCAGACAATATATCTTAGTAGAATATTTCTTTTATTGCTTTCTCCCACCTAACTACAATATAGAAGAAGATGGTCTAGAAATAAAACAATGTAGAAGAAAATAAATCCAAAATGTCATCAAATAAAATGAAAAATCTAGCTGAGGATATAGATCAGTGGTAAAGCACTTGCCTCAAATGTACAACCCTGAATTCAATCTCCAGTATCACAAAAAATTGAAACATTAACAATCTAAATAAGGGGGCTGGAGAGATGACTCAGCAGTTAAAAACAGTGGGTGCTCTTGCAGAGGACCCAGGCTCGGTTCCCAGCACTCACATGGTGGCTAACAATCATTCATATATCCAGTTCCAGGAGATCTGATGCCCTCTTCTGACCTCCTAGGATATTGCATGACATGGGTGCACTTACATATTTGCAGGCAATACATTCATAAGCACAAAATAAAAATAATAAATTAATTAAATCTAAATAAATGGAATGGCAGTCCACATTCATTAATCTGAAGTCTTATTCCTTATTAGTCTTATTACTAATACCAGCTAGATATGATGATACACACCTGTAATCCCTGAAACTGGAAGGCTGAGGTAAAAGAATCAAGGATTCAAAAGAACTTGGAGTAGGGGGTGAAGCCCTCACTCAAAAAAACCAATAACACCGGGCATAACACCCCTTTAATCACCAAACTCGGGAAGCTGAGGCAGGCAGATCTCTGTGAGATCAAGGACAACCTGATCTACAGAGTGAGTTCCAGGTCAGCTGGGACTACCAGGAGACCTTGTCTCACCCCCCCCAAAAAAAAACCCACAGTGACAGAAGAGGGAGTCAATTCCTGGTACTGGGCTCTTTCTATGCTAGCCTCTGGTATCTAGTAGAGGCAAGGTCTCCCTGTTATATGATAACTCCTTTTATTCTTTTTCCTTTTTGACAATTTCAAACATGAATATTGGTTTTGTGGGTTTTTTTCCTTTTTACTGAATTTTTGTGAATTTCAAACAATATATTTGATCATATATAGAACCCCTCTCCTATCTGCACCCCCCTTACTACCCCCACCCAATTTCCAGTACTCTAATATAGGAAAGTAGAATGTAGTGAGTCTATAGGGTAACTCCTTTTAATCTCTTTTTTAAGATTTATTTTTCTTTGATATGTATGAGTGCTTTACCTGCATATATTTAAGTACAACATGTGTGCACAATCCCATGGAGGTCAGATCCCCTGGAACTGGAATTATTGATGGTTTTAGCAGCCATGTGGGTGCTCGAACCAAACTAGAGTCCTCTGGAAGATTAGTCAGTGCTCTTAACCACAGAGCTATCTGTCCAACCACTTTAATCTCTTTTTATAGAGTATATGTATATATCATGTAAACTCAAGCCAGACAAAATCCCAGCACAGAAGTGGAGAACTGAGTAAGAAACTCCAACCCTAGCTCCAGAACTATTGGCAACCAATAGCTGCTGGGAGGGGGAGGAGTCAGTGTTCTTTAAGAGTGTGATTCTCAGTAGGGTAACCAGGCTCCAGTGAATGGACCCACAATGAGGCATCTGACGACATAGAATTGATTCCATAGGACTTACAATGTGTGTGTGGGGGGTGTAATAGAGTACATGAAATTATGCAGGGGATAATAAGGGGATGCAGGTAGAGGAAGGAGGTTTAAATATGACCAAAATATGTTGTATGAGCTGGGTATGGTGGTGCACATCTTTAATCTCAGCACTTGAGAGGCAGAGGCAGGCAGATCTCTGTGAGATCAAAGCTATTCTGGTCTACATAGCAAGTTCCAGACCAGCTGGGGCGACAGGGAGACCCTGTCTCAAAAAAGACAAAACAAAAACGTATCATATGAGATTTGTAAAAAAAAAAAAAAAAAAAAACAAACTTTTTTTAAAAACAAAAGATGGTAGCTTCCTCCAACAAAAGATGAATCTACCCTCCAAACTGATCTACAGATGAGAATTTGGTTCTATTTTGTTGTGTTTCTTGGCAGAGTTTGACAAGCTTGTCCTAAACTTCATATGGAAATACAATGGGAACAGAATAGTTGAAATTCTTGAAGAATAAATAAATAAATAAATAAATAAATGAATAGCATACACTTCCAGGCAGCTGTGGTAGCTCATGTCTATAATCTCAGCATCTAGGAGACTGAGACAGGAGGATTAGTTTGAGTTTGACACCAGCCTGGGCTACACAATGTGTTCTAGAACAACCTGAGAACAATCCTCACACTTCCTATTTTAAAACTCATAATAGTTATACTAATGAAGATAACATGTTGTTAGAATAATCATAAATACATAGATAAATGGAATCAAATTGAAAACCCACAAATGAACCTGTACATTTCACAGGTGATTGGTTTTTCAGCCAGAGTGCAGGATTATTAAACAGGTAAAAACTGTCATTATATAAAACCGAGACATTTAGATATCCACATACAAATGAATAAAGTTAAACCCTCAGAGCATATATAAGAATTAACTCAAAGTAAATTAAAGACCTACATATAAAACATAAGCCTATAAAATTTAGAAGAAAACATGAGATTAAGTTTTCAAGATCTTCCATTAGGCAATGGCTTCTTAGACATCATACCAAAGCACAAGAATCACCTTCAAAGAAAGAAAATAAGAATTTCCAATTTTAAAATGGACAAAGTGCCAGGCATAGTGGCTTACACTTGTAATCTCAGCACCCAAGAAGTAGAGGCAGGAGGACTGAAATGAGTTCAAGGCCAGCCTGGTCTACATAATGAGTTCCAGACCATCCTGGACTATAGAATGAGACCCTCTCTTTTGGTGTCTTAAAACACCAAGAAGAAACAAATAAGTAAATAAAATGGGCAAAGTATTTTAATAGATATTTCACCAAAGAAAATACACAAATGGCTAATAAGCACATGAAGAGAAGATACTTGACATCACTTGTCAGTAATAAATTCAAACTGAAGCTACAATGAGTTACACCTACACCACACTATGATGGTTATAATTTTTTTTAAAGTGACAGTGGCAGGGTTACCCAGAATAAGGGGAAGCTGGAACCCTTATATACTGCTGATGGGAGAACTAAAATAATATAGTTGATTTGGAAAGCAGTTTGGTGATTTTTTAAAAGTTAAACGTGGTTATGGTGGAATCCAACAATTCCACTAGCACATATACTGAAAAGAGAACCAAGTATATATGTCCACACTAAAACTTACACATGTAGGTTTATAATTGCCAAAAGATGCAACAAAGATAGAAAATAAACAAAATATGGGATAGCCATAAATTGAAAACTGCTTAGCACTAAAATAGGAATGAAGCACCTTCAAAAGTGAAGTGAAAGCAGACACAAACCACCTCAAACAATATGCCCATTTATATGAAACATGCAGAATAGGTGACTCCAAAAACAGAAAACAGACTAGTGGAGGGCTGGGAGATGGCTTAATGAGTAAAGGTACTTGTTGCCAAGCATGAGGACCCGAGTTCAATCCTGGAGCCCCACATGGTGAAGGACAAAATGACTCCTACAAACTGTCCTCTGTCCTCCAAACTCATTCCCTGGAATGTGTGCACCCTATGTATGTTCCACACATATATATGCGCGAGCGTGCATGCATGAGTGTGTGTGTGTGCTTCAATAGAAAATTGGTTACTGATAATTAGAGGGACGTTGGGTGTGGAAAATGACTGCTAATGCAGGGCTTTAATCTAGAGTGACAAAATGTTCTGTGCCTAGACTCCAGGGACACAGCTTTCATGAGCCATAGCCCATACTGTGGGCTTTTCAATGATGCAGCTGCCTTTGAGTCATCCATACTCCTGTAAATAATCCTTTACCCATACTCCTGTAAGGAACCCCAATAAACTCACTGCTTCACTAAACAAGACTTCTACAATTAGACTATAGTGATGGTTAACAATTGTACTAGCATAGTAAAAACAACTGAATTGTACTCTTTAAATGGGTGCAGTATCTTTAGTTTTTTTCTCAATAAAGCTTTTTTTAAAAAGAAGCAATTTCAGGCCAGGCATGGTGATGCATGCCTTTAATCCCAGCACTTGGGAGGCAGAGGCAAGTGGATCTCTGTGAGGTCAAGGCCTGCCTAGTCTACATAGTGAGTTCCAGGACAGCTGGGGCTACAGGGAGACCCTGTCTCAAAAAGACCAAAAAAAAAAAAAAAACCAATTTTGGTAATCTAACATTACTAAAATGGAATATGCCTGAAATTATAATCTACACTTCTTGATAAAAATAAGCACAAGGTTACAGCCCTGTTGTCTTTAGAAAGTGTACTGCTCAGCAAACTTCTTGTGACCTGAAACCTCAATCAGCTACAGGTATGTTCACAACACAAACACCCATAACCGGAGTCATTGCTCACAGAGTTGGCAGCAAATTTATTTACACCATGCATTCATGATTAAAAGACTATCAGAAAGAACAATGAGTAATAGTTTAGAAGAAGATCAAATATTTAATCATTAGCTAGTAAATATGGACCTAACATTTTCTGATTTTTATTCCTATATATTAATTATATAAAGCAAAGGGTTTCATTCTGACATTTCCATACATGCACACAATATGCTTTGATCTTATTCACCTCACCTTCATTACCCTTTCTTATTCTTCCTCCTCCTTCACCCTTTTACCCTTTCACATACCTAACAGTCTTTCTTTTAAATACCACATATTACAGAAAATAATATTTGTCTTTTAAGATTGATATCATTTAACATTATGATTCTAGCTCCATTCCTTTTCCTTCATATGACACAATTTTGTTCATTTTGTGACTGAATACATAAAACTCCACTGTGCATAGATGCCACATTTTCTTTATCCATTTAGGCACATCTATGTTCTTTCCATAAGTTAGCTGTTATGAATAATGTTATGATAAACAAGGCTTTTCTGGCTGGAGAGATGGTTCAGCAGTTAAGAGCAGTGGCTGCTCTTGCAGAGGATCCAGGTTTGGCTCCCAGCACCCACCTGGTGGCTAACAACCATCTTAACTCCAGTTCTAGGGCATCTGACACCCTCTTCTGACCTCCGTGGGCACTGCGCAACATGGGTGCACTTACATACATGCAAGCAATATGGTCATATACACAAAATTTAAACTAAAAATAATAAACATGGCTTTTCAGGAATCTCTACAGTAAACTGACTAATTCTTTGGGGTATATATTCAAAAGTGGTATAGAGGGATCACATGGTCCTTCTATTTTTAAGTTGTTGAGAAATCAACATACTGATTTCCATGGTAACTGGAGTAATTTGCATTTCTAACAACGTTACATAGGATTCCTTTTTCCCTACATGTTTGAAAACATTTGTTATTTTTACCTTGATGAAATTCATTCTGACAGTAATGAGATGGATCTTTAATGGTTTGGTTTGGTGGTTTGGTTTGGTTTGGTTTGGTTTAGTTTGGTTGCTTTGTTACAGGTTCTTATGCATCCTAGAATGATCTCAGACTCACTATGCATCTGAGGATGGCCTTAACTCCTCTTCCTCCTGCCCCAATTCTCAAGTGCTGGCATTACAGTTATATACAACCATGCCCATTTTATGCAGTGCTGGGAATCCAACCCAGGGCCTTGTGAATACTAGGCAAGCACTCTACCAATTCAGTTATATCTCAGCCCTCAATGTAGTTTTGATTTGTATTTCCTTAATGAATACAGAGATTGAACATGGTTTTATGTATTTACTGGCCATCTATGCTGGATATCTTTAGTGTCAACTTGACACATCTGGGTAGAGGGAGACTCATTTGGGAAATTGCCTCCATTGGACTGGCCTGTGACCATGTCTGTGGGGCATTTTCTTGATTGTTGTTGAATGATGTGGGAGGACCCAGCCCACTGTGGGTGATGCCACCCCTGGGCAGCTGGGCCTAAGTTGTATAAGAAAGCAGGTTGAACACAGGCCAGGGGAGCAAGCCAGTAAGCAGCATTCCTCCATGGCCTATGCTCCAGCTCCTGCATCTAGGTTCCTGCCCTGAGTTCCTACCTTGGGCTCTGGGGTGAACTGTGACCTGGGAGATACAAGCTAAATAAACCCTTTCCTCCCCACGTTGGTATTGGTCAGAGTGTTTTTTCACAGCAATGAAGAAACAAACTAGGATATCATCTTTGCTTCATAATCAATGCAAAAATTTTCCATCAAAATTCCAATGATATTCTTCACAAAAGTAGACAAAAATACTAAAATTCATATTAAAGCATGTAAGACTAAATAGTCAAAGCAGTCCTAAGCAGAAAGAGTAAAGCTAGATGCATCACCATACCTCAGAACCACAGCAACAAAAACAGTATGGTACTGGCACTAAAGTAAGCATGTAGACCAAAGGAATAGAATAAATGACTCAGAAATAAACCATGCACTACATTCACCTAATCTTTGGCAACAGTGTCAAAAACATGTATTAGATAAAAGATAGCCTCTTCAAGAAATGGTCCTGGAAAAACTGGACATCCACATGTATAAAATCAAGACAAAATGCTTCAAAGACCCTATTATAAGACCTGAAACCTTAAAATTTCTAGAGAAAAACATATAGAAAACACTTCAAAATATAGGTATAGGCAAATACTTTATGAAAAGGACTCCAATAACACAGGATATAATCCCAAGAATTGACAAATAGAGGGCTGGAGACACAACTCCGTGGCAGAATGCTGTCCTAGCATGCACAGGACCCTGGTTTCAATACATATTATCACAAAGAAATGAATTAACAAATGTAATGGCATGAAATTATAAAGCTTCTGCCCAGCAAATAAATAATTAAAAAATCAGAGACAATCTACAGAATACAGAATAGGAAAAAATGCTGACAACTACATATCAGGGAAGGACCTAATATCTAGAGTCTATGAAGAACTTCAAAAATTAAACAGCAAGAAAATTAATCAATTAATCAATAAAGAGAGTAATGAACTGAATAGACAGTTCTCAAGAAATACAGATCTAGGTATGGTGGGAAATGGAGGCAGGAAGATAAGCAGTTCAGGGTTATCCTCAGATATATCCTAGCAAGTATGAGGCCAACCAGTGGTACTTTAGACTTTGTAAACACACACACACACACACACACACACACACACACACACACACACCACGACAGTTGGTGGATTCTCGGGGAGAAGAAAGAAAGTTTTCTTAAGAGTGTGGTTCCTAGAAACAATGCCAGACAGGAGATACCTTCCTTTGAGTTATTGGCCAAGGTGGCACAAGAGACTCCCAGACAGTAACCCAGCAATAGAACTGGGAAAATGAACAGCAGACCCCAATCTTATCTAAAGGAATATTGACAACTGATTGCTGCTAGATGAGGAACAGCCAATCTTCCTAAAACAAGGATCTCTAGATAGGCTGACTAGATTCAGCAGATAGACAAGCACTGAAGAATGGCTGGGGGTGTCGACAACACAGTGGACAGTAACATGGATGACAGAGTACATGGGCTCCAGTATGTGGGAGGGGGGAGGCTATGGGAGGGTGCCATTTGGGAAGTGGGTATAGAGATGAATAAGATTGTGTGGGATGTTCTGTATGATATACACACAGAAAAATCAACAAAAATTTTTAAAATACTTATAATTTAAAAAAAATGTACTTCATGTTAAATAGTAGAGGTGGTAAACATTACCAGTGAAATCTACCTGATGACTTTATATCCATACTCAGGTACTAAGGATCCTAGTGTAACCAACTCTGACTAGTAATCGTCAGTTACATAGAGATTAAAGACACATATGCAAACATCTAAGTGTTAGGAGCATTAAAAATGTAGGAAACAGCATATTTTAAAATGAAATGGAGATCTTTAAAGGGTAAAAACTCATTCAATTTGATGTCTTATAGGGTTTATACTGAGTTCAATATTGTATAACTACATTAATTCAACTGTGAACCTAAAAATTTACAGCCACTTTTGAAAGAGATATATCCTTGCTCTGGAAATTGTTACTGAATATGTTAAAGCTGTAATGAAATGCTTCTAAAAAAAAAACCTTAAATAATTAAAAAAATAATAATTAGTAGGTGTGAAAAGCATTACCATTGAAATCTACCTGATGACTTTATATCCATGCTCAGATGCCAAGGAGCTCAGAAATTAACCGACTGTGACTAGTAATAATCAGATATATAGAGATTAGAAACGCACGTGCAAACATCTTAGTGTCAATTGTGTTGAAAATGAATTTTTCTGTATGAAACTGTGTATTTTTATAATGAAATGGAGATCTTTTTTAAAGGTTAAAACCTCATTCAATTTTATATCTTACAGGGTTTATACTGAGTACGATATTGTATAACTGTATTAATTCAACTGTAAACCTAAAAATTGACAGCCAAATTTGAAAGAGATGCATCTTATCTCTGGAAATTGTTATTAAATATGTCAATGCTGTTTTAATGAAATGCTTCTTCCAATTATGTGGTTATTAAATAAATAACGTTTTAAAAAAGAGTGTGGTTCCTGGTAGGTCAACCACACTCCAGTGGATGACCCCAGGAATGTATGGGCAACACAAATTGGAGTTGATGGGTTATTTAATTTTTAAAAAGACCACAAAAAGTTGGGGATAGGGAAGTGAGGATGGGTCTGGGAGGAGTTAGGAAGAGTTAAGATATGAATACGATCAAAATTGTATGAAATTATCAAACAATTTCCATAATAAATATATTAACAAAATATAGTGATATGTTAAAAATAAAATATACAAATACATCCTTAGTCATCAGGTAAGTGCAAATTAAACTACATTTAGATTCTATCTCACCTCAGTCAGAATGGCTATCTTCAAGAAAACAAGTGACAACAAATGCTGGCAAGGAAGAATACGGGGTGGGAGGAACGCTTGGTGGGAATAGAAATTTGTGCAACCACTATGGAATTCAGTGTGAAGTTGCTCAAAAATCTGAAAATAGATGACTGTGGTGGCACACGCCTTTAATCCCAGCACTCAGGAGGCAGAAGCAGCTGGATCTCTGTGATTTTGAGGTCAGCCTGGTCTATCTAGTGAGTTCTGGGCCAGCCAGGGCTACGTAGTGAGACCTTTACTCAAAAAAGAAACAAAAAAATCTAAAATCTAAAAGTAGAACTACCTCATGACTCTGCTGTATTACCTCTGAGCATGTACGCCAAGTACCCCTCATCTCATTACAGGTACTTGCACATCGTGTTCATTGCTACCCTATTCACAACAGCCAGGAAATGGAATTAGCTTAGATGCTACCAATAGATGAATGAACAGTGAAAATATGGTATGTAAATACAATGGAGTTTTATTAAGTCATAAAGAAAAGTAAAATCATGACAGTCACAAGAAAATGGATGAAACTGGAGGTCATTATATTATATGAAATGGCATATATGTATGAAGATACCATAGTGAAACCAATTACTGCGTATGGTGTAGCCACTGGTTAGATGCCCCTGCTCTTGTAAATAACTCCTCACCCCTGCTCATGTAAGTACCCTAAGTACATTTATTAGGTCACCTCAAAATAAAGACATGAAACTAGGGGGGCTAGTTGGGAAGAAGGAGATCATCAGGAGTAGGAGGGAGAGGAAAGAATCTAAAGAGGGTAAAAATGACCAAAATACATTACATACATATAAAATTTTCATATATAGCATATATAATCATTTTGCCAATACAAAATCTTAATGAAAAATAAACTTTTAAAAACTTTCATTGTGGTAATCATGATGATGATGATGATGATGATGATGATGATGATTACGACAGTGGTAATAACAATAACCATAGCAACTCCTATTTATCAACCCATAGCTAAAGATCACTGAGCACATGGCTAAGCCCTTCTCCATCAATGGCCCAATATCATGGGAATTTACTGAGTTTCTTTGGAGAATCATCCGAGTCTGTCATCATTTAGTCTAAAAGTTTATAGTCCTGAGGTAGCTTTGAATATTTTTTGAGTTCCTGCTCTAGTTCATTTCTATTGCTATGATAAAATACGCTAAGTAATATCAACTTAGGGAGAAAAGGCTTTCATCCTACTCTTCCAAGTGACTGTTCATCACTGAGGGAAGTCAGGGCAGAAACTCAAGGCAGGGCAGGAACCTAGAAGCAGGAACTGAAGCATAGACGATGGAGGAACATTGCTTACTGGCTTGCCCACCCTGGCCTGGGCTCAATCTGCTTTCTTATACAACCCAGGACCACCTGCCTAGGGGTGGCATCATCCACATCACTGAACAATCAAGAAAAGGCCTCACAGACATGACCATAGGCTAATTCCACAGTGGAAATTCCCTGACTGAGGTTCCATCTTCCCAGGAGGGTCAAGTTGACAACTAAAACTATCTAGCACAGACCACTTATACAGTTCTCAAACTCCTTCTCAAAACTTTTCTGTATCATTAAACCTTACTAATGGTCAGCTATTAAAATTTAAATTTAGATTAATTACCAAGGGAATTAAAGCCTGGTTAAAGTGAATAACTTGGCTACCATTATCTGCCTTAGTTTCATTACACAAAATTTCATATCTAGAAGGTCAAGAGATATTAGTTATTTCACAAAATCTCAATTTAGGAAGAAGAAAAAAATTATATATATTATTCATTGTGTAGATTTAAAAGGCCAATTCTCGAATTACCAATTATGAAAATGAAATGCTATAAAGTTCATTTTCCAGAATTTGTGGAGAACATAAGCTAAAGATTAACTTCTATACACATCCTGATTTATTTATTAACATAGGAAATTGTTGTTTTGTTTTGGTTTGGTTTTTACCTCCATCCGATTCAAGTCACGAGGCTGCTGGTTTGCTGACATTGACTCAGAATAAGAATCAAATAATGCACACTCCCATTTGGGCTTCGGGAAAGCTAGTAAGAAAGAAAAGAATACATAAGAATATTGACTATAGCCATAGTAGTATTTCTGATCAGTGGTTGTGTGCTTGTTAAATCTAACAACAAAGTTCTATACACTACCTACATCACTAGTTGTGTTGAGGTAGTATTTCAAGGTCTTCACAAACACAATCTAGTAATTCTATTGTTCCCATTTTACGCATGCTGAAACTGAGGAATAGTGAAGTTAAGCAACTTACTCAAGATCGTATAGATGGAAAGTGAAGGGCAGAGATTTGAACTCCCAGCAGATCAGCTGAAGGGTTCTTGTTCTTAGCACTTCACTTAACAATATGGTGGTAGTTTTCCACATTAGCTATCACTGTTACACTATGTTGTTTTAACCATGCTACTAGTATATTTTTTAAATATAATAATCATTGAGGTAGTTTGAATACAATGAATATTAACTGGAAAATACTTCATTTTGGACATTGTTGGAAATAAGCAAGATCCTATTGTGATATATACCAAAGATAACTTCATGAAATTAAAAATTTAAAAAAAATAAAAGCAAAAATTCTTACTGATTAGCAACAAGGAAATAACATTACAGGTCTCTTCTAACATACAACGATAAAAGTAGTTGTTAGTTGGAAAGCTGAGTAAATTAATATAAGGAAAAACCATGGTAACTTGATAAGAAAATTACCTAAAAGCCAGGTTGTTTCTTAGGAGCAGATTCTGCTTTAGCACTTTGTCACAAGTAATTAAGAAAGAAATATCACAATGACTAAAAAACTTGTTAATATTCCAACAAGAAAAAGCAGACTGTGGTACATAATAAATAGAAGTCATAAATCAAATCTGTCAAGACACATTATTAGGAAATAAAATTTCAATGCAACATTTTAAGAAAATTGAATTGAATATGAAAATATGACATTGTTTTTAACCCTTACTTACCTTCCTGCGCCCACTAAGGATAGAAATACCACCACTACTGTGTACTAAACTACTGGCCAGTCTATCAGATACCATGTGGGGTCGAATGGAAGGCAGTCTCATGTAGAAAGTGAAGACTTTCCAAGAACTACAAATGACAGCACTTAACTGCTAAATCTCTCTCGGCCCTGCCTACATCTCTCCATCTCCACTGTAACTTCCCAGTCTATATTCCCACCAAAACAATCCAATGTAGCCTTACAATTCTGTCCTCTAATTTGGGAAAGGAGATTATTTCTAATTTCAAGTAAAATGGCATCAGATACAATTCCTATTCCCTTATTTATTGAAAAACAAACTTTATACTTTTAAATTCATGAAGCTATCAACCATATTTACATTCTTTGACAATCTTGTCAAAAACTAAATTAATCTTTCAGAATGTCAAATGTAGATCAATTAGAGAGATATTGGATCCACAAAAATGAACCAAAAAAATAGACAGGATCACTCGTATTTATCCAAGTCTAGAAGCACAAAAAAGAAATAAATGATTCTGATCTTCTCTTGAGCTTTATACAATGAAAACATGGGTGATGAAGTACTTAGAAAATAACAGACCCCCTAAGGATGCCTCAAATATACTATCACTGACCTTGATGGAGTGTTAAGAGGTCGCTCATATTTTCAGTTAGAATTGTATTATTATGATGATTTAAGACCACGATCCCAGAAAATGGTGTGGACTTTTTGTTCAATTAGAGTGTGTACTCTAATAATGAGTAGTTATAACTTATTTAGACCTCTCTATTTCTTACCAATAATTACCCAGGTCTAAGCAATCATGTTTTTAAGAGCCCTTCCCTCAAAAGCAAGGAAGGTTAAAACACCAGCTGCTTCTGGATCCTTTCAATGGAAATTGTACTTCTCTGATTAATCGAAAGCAGACCAGTATCCACTGCCTTTGAAAAGAGGAAAGAAACCCTTGATTTTATTAATCTTCAAAAAAAACTGATACAAATGTTGGACTCCCCATTACTCTTTCCTATCCAAAGAATTCAAAACAGTCATTTGGTGGTGACTGTTTCATTAAGAAGAAAGACAAATAAAAGCTATATTCCAATGCTATAGTTTGTTGGAATGTTATACACACATTTATTTGCTTGTAGTTACATGTATGTATACACATCAAATTCCTTAAGTGTGGGCTGGAGAGACGGCTCAGCAGTTAAGTGTACTGATCTTGTAGAGGAACTTACTTCAGCATCTAGACCAACATCAAGCTGCTCACAGGCACCTGTAACTCCAGCTCCAGGGCATCTGACACCCTGTGCTGGCCTTTATAGGCCCCCACACATGTGCATGCACACACAGACAGATACACAGATACATATGTACACAAATATACATACACACAAACATACACACACACAAACACACACAAACATACACCATAAATATTTTTTAAAATTAATTGAGCATATATTTAAGGTTACAGTATTTTTGCACTTTTCAGTGTGACATTTTTTAACTTTTCAGGTAGGAATAAGAGTCCTATTTCAGGGCTGAGAATATAACTCAGTGGTAGAACATGTGCCTACCATGTGTGAGGCCCTACATTCAGTTCCTAGCACTGGAAAAAAGTTCTATTTCATTCCCCTCCCCAAGGCCATTTGGAGGTACTGGGATATGACTCAGGTAGCCAGGCTGGCAGTTGGCTTTACAAGACCTTCCTTTCATTTTATATCAACAACGGGATTCAGTACTTGCCTATTCCATGACTGTCATGAAAGGGGAAATGATTTTAGCTCCATCCAGAGGAATTCCAATCCACCAGAAATAGAAGAACAAATAATTCACACTTACCTACATCAGCCTCATTACTCACATTCTAACATGTAAAAGTCTGATACACATTAAAGAAAATAACTTCAGATGCCAAGGACTCCATGGTGTCTGAATACCATTTTAAGAAACAAAAGTTTATTATTAGGTCTCCATGGAAAACAACTAAGATGTACGATGGTTGATGAGGTCTCACCTGCTTGCAGGTACTCTGGCTGCAGAGTTGGAGGCAGGCCCTCAGGCAGTGGGTAGCCGTTCTTCCGTGCCACAATAAGATGAAATGCAGCACAAAACTCAGGTAGGGTCAGAGCTCCATCGCAATCAGCATCACTGAGTTCCCTAAAGATGGCAGATATCATGAGTACCTACTGTGAGACTTCAGCCTCAACCATGTGAACACAGATCCCAGGTTCCTGGCAACAGCCTACAGAATCCTCAAACTTTCCTAGCCTAAACCATTTACAATCTCAGGGGGCTGTTCAGAGGAAGACAACAAGCTGATCTGCAGCATTCACATAAGTAGCACTTTGTAAATGAAAATTTAAATTCTTCTGTTTCTCAGATAAGTCTGTTTCACAACACTGAGACATGGCATAAGAAACTCTACTGCAAAAAAATAAGTGATACCTTTCTGCAGTTTCAGTGCAGGCTGCATGGGGGGAAAAGTGCTGGACCTAATGCTGGAAGCAAGTCAAAAAAGGGTAGACCCAGGCACCAAGGAGCTTATTCAGAGCATGGATATAATAAGTACATCATTTTTTCAGTTTCAAGTGAAACCTTGGCTATTTCAAGCAGTATGCATTTTTATAGGAACTATTCTCTGCATAAGAATTATTTCTTAGGGAGCTGGGCATGGTGGTGCACACCTATAATACCAGGACTTGGGAGGCAGAGGCAGGAGGATCAGGAGTTCTTGGCTACAATAGAGAGTTCAAGATCAGTATGGGTTACATGCGACCTTGTCTCAAAATGAAGACAGAGATGGGAGGGAAAGGAAGGTATAAATAAACTCAAAAAACACTGATTGAATTATGTTTTAATATAAAAGTAGCAACTAGAAAAAGAAAAAAGAAAAAAAAGTAGCAACTAGAAAAAGAAAAAAGAAAAAAAAGTAGCAACTAGAAAGGGCTAAACCAAAGATGACAAATGGGAAGAAAGGCAGCCTGGAAAACACTGAGCTTCATTTCAGCACCATTTCTCATTAGAAAACAGAGACCTATTCACTGAGTATAAAAGAAACCCACTTGCCAAAGGAATTAAGACACCTTAAGCTCCAACATCTCTTTGGTGTACAGAAACAAGTATACTTAATACATAAAACCATACTAGAAAAGATGTTGCTATTAGAAAGAAAAAAAATATCTCTGAGGTAAACTCTGTAACTTTGCTTTGGACCATTCATATCCTCTTACTCCCCCTGAGCCTCCTGCTCTAATTCAGAATGCACCAGCCCTGAAACAGCTGCTCCCCAGGCTGAGGAGTCTGGGAAATGCTTCAGATGCTGGACGGAGAGAATGCCATTTAGCCTGCATGGTTGTGTCTCAACAAAAAGGTAGGAAGCCTCACATGATAATGTGAAGACTGAGAGTTCTGCCAAAACAGACTGTATTCTGTTCAAAACGGTCATTTTTTCCCAGCCTTAAAATCTAACATAAGGCTTGTTGTAAAATAAAAACTTATGCCAGACTGTATGGTTGAAGAAGTTATATCCAGTTCAGAATCCCAGCTACACTAGCATGCACAAGTATTACTGAGGTAGTAAATGAGATGTACAACATATGATGTGCAATTGTATATGCTATCATAATTTTTAAATGCTTCATGAAAAAAGCTTTACATAAATACATAACTATTCTAATATTTTGATTTATATATTTTTAACAGCATGATCTACTGGGAAAGAATTAACCCCCACATATGTAGCAGTTTACAGTGCCGACCACTTTCATAGAGGCAAACGGGATCATCTGGACCATCCCAGCACAGTCCTTCTGGAGCTAGAACCACAGCAGGCCTCAGTAACAAGGTATAGTAGACACTACAGCTGCAAGGCTGAATTGGTGCCCAGCTGCAAAACACCTGCCAAGTTTACAAAGTTCACAGGCGGCTGGAATAGCCAAATTTAACTTCATTCCAAAATGTTCTTGGACCTTCTGTTCACCATGCCTTATAAAAATATTATAAAGAATAGTCTTTCAAGGTCTTCTGGCTACTTGCCTCACACCAAGTAAACCTGAAAATAAAATATATGAGGCAGAATGCCTCACATGTGCATAATTACCTAGACTGAAAAACTAATTGAGAAGGAAATAATAGGTAGGAAATTATTTTTATGTATACATATGTGTGTGTACCATGTGTGTACAGGTGCCTTCAAGACCAGAAGAGGACATCAAATCCCTTGGAGCTGAAGTTACAGGCAGTTGTGAGACACCTGATGTAGGTGCTGGGAACCGAACTCAGGTCCTCTGAAAAAACAGCAAGTGTTCTTAACTAGTGAGCCATCTCTCCAACCCCAGAAAATTACTTTTAAAATAGTAGTGAACACTTAGAGTGCATAGTGTAGTTGTGTTTTTCAAATGATAATTTATTTAATCTTCAGAGCAACAAAAACTTGAGTTTTATTCACGTAAAATCTGATTTAAAAAATAAATAAATAAAACTTTCAGGGCTGAGAGTGTGACTCAACAGGAGAACACTTACCTGATATGTGTGAGGCCCTGGATTCCAACCTCAGCACCACAGAAAAAAGAAAAGAAAAGAAAAGAAAGAAAAGAAAAGAAAAGAAAAAATGAATTAAAAGAAAAAAATGAATTATAAAAAACTTACTTGAAAAGCTGAAGCATAAAGACTGCTGTAAGTTTTGAAGCCAGCTTTGGCTGCACTGTGAGTCAGCCTGGGCTACAGAGTGAAACGTTGTCTCCAAACAAAAACACACCTTAATAAGACTTTCAAAGGTGCTAAAGGATGTGTACATATGATAGCATGGCTCTGCTTGGCAGCAAGCATACTTACCATATATAGGACAGTTCTGGGATGGAAAGCTTTGATTTGGTGAAAAAATTCTTTGCCACAGACCCTGTCAAGAGCCATTGTTTAAACAAGTCATTAGTTACTTATCTAGAGCAGCTTTTATGTTATGTGCAAGTGAATCACCAATTTTCATTCAGCAATCTCTACCATTTAACCACAAACATATTTATTCCTCAAAACAACTACAAATCACAGGACTAAGAGCAGCATATGGCTTGCCTGGTACCCATGAGGCCCAAAGACTGATTCCCCTCGTTGAAAAAATGAGAAAAATAAAATATAAAGATAAAAAGAATATAGTTAAAGCTTTTGAGAGGATATACAGAAAGAAGAGATGATATAATGCTCATGACAGATTTTAAAAAGCATATAAATTCCAACCCAAACTGCAAAATTTTACTAAAAATTCACGAGACAAATTTAGTTACTTAGGTAAAAAAATCTGTCAAGTATTTATATTTAAAGAATGGAAAAGTAATACAGAGTCATGGCAGAATTATAAGCAAAAAGAAGAAAAATGGTAGCAGTAATCCCACCAAAGATAACACAGACATCTTGAGAAATGTTTCTGATGAGATTTAAAAACTCTTGGTGACTCTTTGAGGAATTTATCCAGGAATTTTTATTCCATATAAACTTACCTATTATCAATTGAAATTAGGCAATCATCCCACTGTACATTTAACTTAACTGCAAGTCTCACCTGCACTTGAAATGGTAGCCCTCACTGAGATTGTTCATGCTTTCAGCTCTCAACAGTGTCAGGTTCAAGTCTCAGTTCTAATACAGTTAAAGAATAGTTAAAGCCCCAAATTTTGTTCTAAACTGATAAAGTCAAAAGTCTTCCAGAGTATTCACAAGTTTCCTAATTTGCCTTAAAACAATCAAATAGAGTTGGGAATACAGCTCAGTGGTACAGTGCTTGCCTACCATATGCAAAGCCCTAGTAGGTTCCACCACCAGCACTGCAAAAACAAAAACAACAGAAAACAACCAAAATAGCCAGGCATGGTGGCACATGCCTTTAATCCCAGCATTTGTGGGGGGCAGAGGCAGTTGCATCTCTGTGAGATCAAGGCCAGCCTGGTCTACATAGCGAGCTCCAGTCCAGCTGGGGCTACAGGGAGATCAGCACTACAAAGGGAAAAGGGGGGGGGTTATAAGGGATCTTAAAGCAATAGTTACTTTCCTCTCAAAAATTAAGAAAGAAAGGCAATGTATCAATAAACCAATGAGCCTTCTCCCTGAATGCATCCTGTAAATAATGTTGACACACAACTCTTGGCTACCACCTTATCAAACATTTGCCAGAACTGTCTTGCAAGCCCATTTATCAGCTACTCTATAGCAACAAAGACATCAAGATATTCTCTTCTGTCAGTGTTTTTCCCCAGATCCTCTCTTCAAAGCACAATAGACCCAAACCCCTAGCTAGAGACTTGACCTGGCTTTCACACATTAGGATACTGTACCATAGTACTTCAGAGAAATTGGGTGGAGGCATATGGAAGCCAATAGCTAGCTCAACTGTGCCCCAGCTGTCACCAGATGAAGGGGGGAGCTGAGGAGACAGCATGAGTGTTGTTCCATTTGACGTGCACAAACTGAGAAGTCCTCATATGCTGCGACTAGGACTAGAAAGTAGAGAGGGCAAGAATGAGGAGTAACCACTAGCAAGTGGCTCATGTATAGAGAGGTGACAGAAAGGTTTGAAACTGACTATATTGTGAATATAGTCTACGGTTACACTAAAACCACTTGACTGCACAGTTAAAGTGGTGAATTTTACATTATATGTATTATATCTCCACCAAGATGTTTATTTTAAAAGACATCAACTAATTGCCATGAACCTCTTCATTGTGATCAAACTAAATGTTTTAAAAAGGAATTTATGAAACAATCAGAAAAATTCGAACTATGAAGATATGATGGTATTTAAGAACCCATGGTTTTTTTTTCACATGTACCATTGAATTCTGGTTGTATTTTTAAGAGAACTACAGATACACCATGAAATATTCTTCAAATTATATGGTCTGACAATTATATTTCAAGATCACCTGAGTGAGAGGGAGTTCAGATGAAATTGTTGGTACTTGTATACACAGATTTGTTATACTAGCCAGTCTAGTTGTATCTACATTTTAAATTTTGCAAAATAAAAAAGTTGAAAGAAAATAAAAAACACTTCTAGCAGCCACCTGTTTGTATTTTGTTAAATATCTGTATATATTGTGAAAAGACTCACTTGAACAAGGTGACCTTGAAATCAATATATGCAATCTGGGTTTCTGCTTGTTTTTTCTGAATCATGATGGCAACATTAATTTGTTATTTCTCTGCTATTCTGCTTACCATGAGGCCATTACCACCAATCACCAAAATGATGTTTTCATTTGCACATACAAGTATGTCTTAATTATATACCTTACTTCATAGAGGAAAATTAGTCTTAGTCCACACTTCACTGTTAGCTTAGAATGATCAAAACCACACTGTTGTTATTCAAAATTAAGTATAAGAGAAAGTTTTATACATTTTCCCTCAGACTCTACTATTTCACTCTTGTTTAGTCTTCATCCTAATAAAACGTAGGCACATGGGAATTAAACCAATTCCTCTCAGCTTGAATTTTACTGGAGAACCCAACAGGAATGCATATATTTAAAGACAACCCAGAAGACCTGACATTGGGGAAATGCTGGCCAATTTTCCTTCCATATCATAATTTCAAAAACCAGGGTTTGAAAGTCTTGAGCCAAAGAAAATGGGCATGAACTTGAACTTGAAGGGAGCATAAAACATATGGAGACCTGTGTTATAAGACTATACTTTGTCCTTGCTCTGACTCCAATATAATGAGGAAGAAAGTTAAGGTGTGCCTTGGTGCTACAATCTACCATTTCAATTGTTTCAGTTAACAAGGTACAGGGTCTGGACCAGGTTCCTTCAAATTCCCACATAACCCCCTCTGAAACAGTAACAGAATTTCCCCAATGTCATTACCATTTTTTTTTAATCTGTATGACTTCTACTCTTTAAGGAATTCCACCTTAGAGGAAAACAAATTGAAATCAGAGAAGGTGAAAACAAATTGAAATCAGAGAAGGTGGTCATTTCATTCCATTAGTAAGTATTTTTCAAGATGTTCACCGTTATTCACATGAGAACACTGTTAAAGGACACCATGTTCTCTCACCTGAAATGAAAGAGCTCGGGTCTGGCTGGAGGGACCGGAACTGATTGACGTAGTACTCCCGCTGTTCTTCTGTTATCCTCCAGGGTTCATCCAGGTAATTACTGCTGTTGTCCTGCAGTTCTCTCTCCACTGAAAAGGACTTTAAAAAAAAGAAAGAAAGAGATGTGCAGAGAGCCTACCTTTCATGAGATAAGTAGAAGACATAACATCAATGAAATTTAGTTTGCATTTTTCTTCATTTTTCCCCAAGGGAATAAACATAACTGCCTCATAACTAGAATGTAACCACAACATAAACTATAATGGGAAGCAGAAATCAAGCTTTATACTTTTGTCTTCTTCAAAGTTAACAGAACTGAACATAAATACTGAACACTTGAGAAATGATGAAAATTTTCCAAAGTGATGAGATGGGTCGGAAAAAGACAACCATTCTTATCTTCAACTATTCATCATATTAAGATACTTTTAGATTAGCTAAGTGGTTAATAAAATAATATGGTTTTTATGTGGCACATGTGTATAATTGTTTATATGTGTATGGGTACATGTGGGGATGAACATGCATGCATACATGTGTGGAGGTCCAAGGCTGATGTCAGGAGTCTTCCTCAATCACTCTCCAGCTCATATATTGAGACAGGGTCTCTTGGATGAACCTAGAGCTAGCCAGTTTGCTCCAGGAACCCCGTCTCAACCTTCCAAGTGCTGGAATAACAGGCAGTCTGCCATGCCCACGTGGCATTAAATGGGTTCTAGATATCTAAACTATAGTCCTCACACTTGCACAGCAAGTGCTTTATCTACTGAGCCATCTCCTCAGCCCTAGATTCTTTTTAGCTTTGCACAAAACCCACAAGAGTTATACCCACAGAATCTTTTTCTTTTTGGTTTTTTGAGATGGTCTCACACTATATATACTTCAGGCTTATTTGGAATTCAATATGTAGCCAAGTCTTGTCTCAATACTGAAATCCTCCTGCCTCAGACTCCTGAGTGCTCGGATTATATGCTTAGCCATTACGCCTGACTCAATCTTTTTTCCTGTTGCAATTCACACTGCATAAATCCAAGAGTCAAACTTCCTCATTTAAACCTCACACACCTGGGTCCTACTCAGTAGCAAGTCAGCATCACTGACCCTGTTCTTCCACATGTATGATTTGGGGATATTTACTAAATAACTGAGTAGAACAAACTATCATGGTACCACTACCGACAGGGTAACAAGAGGGTACATCAGACCTGCCACTAGAGGGCAAGCATGCCAAACTTAAAGGTTTAAGTGCTCAGAAACCCAGAAACCCAGTAGAGGAGGAAACAAAAGCTATGCTATGCTTTGGGGACAGAACCAAAAATTGTGATGCAGAGAGGAACATATGGGGCTTTGTTCCACCCCTCTCATCTACCCTAAGGCCACAATGCCATTACCAAAGGCTACCTCCATGAAATTAAGAGGTGAACACAAGAGAACCCCAGGGCTATATGCATACATACATACATACATACATACATACATTTTCAGTTTAACGAATTTTAAAGAAAAAAATTCCATCCCTATAGACCATTGGGCCACTACTGGTATCTCACTTTTTTAATATTTGATTTTTTATTTTATGTGTATGAGTGTATGGCCTGCATGTATGTGAGTGCACCCATGTCGTGCAATGCCACGGAGGTCAGAAGAGGGCTTCGGATTCCCCTGGAACTGGAGTTAAGGACAGTTCATAGCTGCCATGTGGGTGCTGGGAATTGAACCCGGGTCCTCTGCAAGAGCAGTCAGTGCTCTTAAGCACTGAGCCATCTCTCCAGCCCCTGGTCTCTCATTTTTTATTTATTCCCATGAGAATGCCAACCCCTCACTTCCAAGAAAACGTAAGATAGTAAGCAGAGTTCTTACTCCCCTAAGACCAAAAAGGTCTTACAACAAAGGGAGAGGGGCATATGAATACTGCATAGCCCATACACAGTGGGTCTTTCAGTCACTTGCATTAAGTCTGATGATTTACTCTCATCTTTTTCCCTTTCCTTACCAGTGTATATTTCAAGTTGATTTAACAAACCAAGTAACTTAAGGATTTTTTTAAATAGGTATCTTTGTGATAATCATGGTGAGTACTACATAGTTTGGGCAATTTTTTTAAATAGGTATCTTTGTGATAATCATGGTGAGTACTACATAGTTTGGGCATTTCAAATATTCTTAAGTATCTTGAATGGGTTTCAACCTGGAGGACTAAAGCCCCATCAGATCCTCCTTTGTAACACATACAGTCCCCAGCAGATATGTCATAAATACTGAAAACTATGTTGGGTCCACTTTTACTCACAAGCTTGAGTAAATCCCTAGGTATGTCTTATACTGCAACAGATATGGAAATACTGCTCTCTGCTATTCTTAATGAAAGAAAATTTGAGTCCATTTGATATTTTAAAGTTTGAGCTCTATCAAATTTGAGCTCTGTCTTCCTATACTCCACCTATTTTCTAAACTTTGTGGGAGTTCACATGTTCCATATCTACTAAATGAGTGATTTCAAGAGCAGATAGATAATGGCATGTAGAAGGAGCAAATGACTTCCCACACACCATTAAGCTGAAATATTCCAAAATACTGATCCATGAGAAGAAGCAAAATCACTTAAACTTCATTGCATAAACAGCAACATGCTCATGCATCCACTCAACAGATATTTATTGAATACCAATAATAGCTCAGATCCTTATGTTGCTAGGGACATACAGATAGACAAACAGGTTCTTTTTATCCCCAGGAAGCCTAGGGTCTCATAAGGAAGAAAGGCACACAAGCAATCTCAAAACAGTAAGGGAAGTGTCTTAATAACATGAAGTACTCTAGCACTTCCTACTCAAACTGTGGTCCCCACCTAGATCAACATCACTGGGGAACTTGTTAAAAATACAAGCTCTCAGGTCTAACCCTACTCCTCTAGTGAATCTAAAAGTCTGTGAGTGGAGTCCAGGACTAGGTTACTTAACAAGCCCTCTAGGTGATTCAAAGCACACTCAAGCTTAAGAAGCAATGCTATGAGACACGTGGGATAGGGCAAGCAAAGGAGTGGCATTCACAAAGACATCAAAACATGAGAGGAAATGATCATCTTCTAAAAGCAGCTCCCTTTGGGGCACATAAAGACAGGATCTGTTGCCAGTGCTGCATGGACACTAGTGGAATTGTCACAATATGGTCCAGGCAGAAAGCAGAGCTCTTAGTTAACAGGCTTAGATTGTATCTAGAAGACACTAGGGAGCCACAGATAATATTAAACAAGGCAATCAAATAATCAGATTCAAATTACTGAAGCATTCCTTCATTGAGACTGAAACAGGAAAGACTAAAGACAGGAAGACCAATTTCAGCTATATGGGCAACCCAGGCCAGAAACAAATGCAGTTCCCAGGTAAGGAGGGCTAAGAGAGGAATGGGAGAAAACAAAATCCACACAGCCATCAGAGCAGAAGGCCCATTCCTGCACTGAATGGCACTTCAGTGCCTCTATCAACAGCTAGAGGCTATTTGACTGGAGGACACAGACACATGGAACCATCACCTCTGAAAACCTAAAATCAGCCAAGCAATCAACACAATGTTATGGATAAAGATCTGAAAAGTCAGCTATCTAAAAGGGAATAATAGCTAATTGCAAAAACTGAAGGCACTGAGAAGTGGGAATGAACCATCTGTAGAGACTCAGCCATCTAAGTAGAAGCTAGAACCAAGAAACACTCTACTTTCAACAATAACCTAACAGACCTTCCTCATTCAACTCCAGCTCTATTGGTTTTGTTCTCTGGGCAGAGATATTTGCTAATTGATGCCAATAAATAATAATGATGCAAATAAACCCAGCACTCAGTAGGTAGAGACAAGAGGGTGAGGAAGTTAAAACCAGCCTTGGTTACATAGTGAGTACAAGCCCAGCCTGAACTACATGAAGCCCTATTTCCAAAAAGAAAACAAAATGTGAGGAGAAAGAAAAAATTTCCACATCTGTCTACATATGTTGCAAACACATGGCTCATTATACAGTTTCTCTAGACACTGGAGAATTATATTCGCTTGTATTTAAAACATTCAACCCCTTGGTTTTGTTTCAAATGAAATGCAAATATTTTGTTCTGCAAGTTAGTATCTCTGGGGAAAATGGGCTATTTATAATGAACGAGACATCAAAAGACTCATTAAAAAGTAATACTGTTAATAAAATCCACAAAGGTGATGTTTGCCCTCAAAGTACCTTAAAAACCTTGCAAAGGTGAATAATATAAATTGCAAGAAAGTACTGTCAGAGAATTTGAAAGTACTGTCAGAGAATCTAGAAAGGGTGTGTATACTGTTTCAACTGTAGAATATTTTTTGCTTAGAATACAATCCCACCCTGGAGGCCTCCTGTAAATGCTGCTGCCTGAGACTCTAGCTATTTTACCTATGAAAGCAGAGTGATTTTAGAACAGTGTCCTTTTTTGACCTTAGCAGAAACAACAAAAATATCTTTAAGCACATATCATCAAACTAATTTAGAGTTCTAATTTCACCAGCTTAGGTTGATATAAAATAAAGGAATCTCCCTGAGCCTAACATGCAACACACAGTTGCTAGTTGTAAAAATCATCTAAAATCTAAAAGCTATCTGCATGGACATAAAAGAATGTCTCATAACATGCAAAATGCTAACTGACAGGCCCTATAAATATCTAATAACCAAGATCTATTCTCTTTTTCACAATAACTCTGCAAACTAGGTCCAATTATCCCCAATTGGCAGAACAGGAAACTTAGAATTAGGTAAGGGAACTAATTTACTAAGACCACATACCTAGAAAATTAAAGAGCAGGAATATGAACTCATCCAGATTTCCAGATTATGAACTCTTAATCAACAAGCTCTATGGATATCTCTTCCTATCTGTCCATCCATCATGTAATAATGAATTGTTTCCTTTTCAGAAAGACCCTTATAGAAATGTCTAAATCAATTTTGTAGACTGAGGTTCTTCTGCTCTTGAGACATGAATGATTATGTTAGATTTATACCCTCTTCCATATCATCTGATGTAGTTTCAGATTATGGCTGGTAGACTATTAAATTCTATAGAGTACCTCTTGTTTATCATATAATTTTTGTATGTGAGCAGCATCTGGCCTGTTTTCATATAGCAGAAAAATCCAGAAGATAGTCTACAATACAGACATTCAATTATTTTATTGTCCTTTTAACATGTGACACCGCCACTATTTTGATGAACATAAGAAGCTCTTCTTAATAACCGCTGTCTCTAATTCTCCACAAGACACCAAGGTCTACTAATTGAGAAGGAAATTCTTTTTTCATAATTGTCAGGGTTTTCCAGTTGCTTGGAAGAGAAGGCTAGGAGAAGATAAGAACTCAGCAGAAAGAGGAAACTGTGATATGGCCACAGACTTCCTGAAATACTGCAATGATGTTCCCACCACCACCCTTGTAGGTCAGGTAGGTCAAGGCTGCCTGCCTCTTTTCTAGCATGCCCTCCCTTTCACACTCAAGACAGCCTGAGGCCAGATGGGAAAATGATGCTCCAATAACTCAAGCTGAAACAAGAAATATTTCAGAGAATTGGGCTACAGACTGAAAGTGCCAGCAAAGCACAGATTCCAGAAGCAAGCAGACTGGAGTTCAAATCTGGGACGGTCCCTTATTAACAAGTTTCCTTCTGAACCATCAGCTTCCCACACCTCAAAGGCAGCCTCAAAGCCCCCAGGGTCTTGTCTTGGTCTCCAGTCTCATCTCAATCCTACTCCAGGCTCTAGTCACACCAGCCTTCTTTTAGCTCAAGTGTATCTACTCTCCTATATGGCAGACTGTCTCACCCAGAATGCATTCTACCCCACCTCTAAGCATAACTCCTTGCACTGCACTGGCTACCTGGCTAAAAACTGCAGTTCCCCAAACACTTTTGCTGTTACAATTCCAGGTGAGACTTGGGTTCCACTAAATAAACATGCCCACAGAAACATAATTCAGAACCACATTACCTAGAAAAAGAAGTAGGGAACAAAGGCATCATGTGGCTGATTTGGGTCACACACAGTACGGAAGTAGAGCTGAAGCAATGGCATCATTTCCTGATCCTGTAGCTTTCCGACTATGGCAGAGGCAAAGCTCCCTTAGCAGCCCAGCTTACCTGTGGAATTTTAGGAATTATTCCTATGATCTCAGAATAGATATTTTTCTCCAGGTCTTTCAAAGAGTTAATAAACTTTAGATAGAAGAAAGAGAGAGAGAGAGAGAGAGAGAGATCCCCTATTATAAATCTTTGTCAGTCAAGGAGTTTGTGGTCCACAATTAGGAACCCTGCCCAGTGTATGCCCCTTGTCAAGGCTCTTGCCTCATAACAGAATCTTCTCCTCGCCTCATAGCTCCATTATTGCCTGATCACCTTAATCTTACTCATCCTTCACAGCTCAGTTCAATCTTTACTTCTTTGGGGACATCTCCCCTCACTACGTAGTCCTAAGTTGGATTTTTCTGTTACATGCTACCAAAACACTACCATACCATTGCAGCGATTGTCAGCTTTCAATTCTGTATACAAAATGAGATCATACCTTTTTAATTCATCTCCTCAATTTGTCTACAAGTGCCTTGAGAGGAAATTTGTACTCCTCAGTGTAACACTGGAATGGTGGCTGACTCATGGAAGCTACTTACTATTTCCAATTAGATTAATGGAGAATGCCATACCTACTATGCAAGACTATAGGAAAGACTGAAAGGGGCAAGGACAGCATTGGGACTACATAAACACAGTAGTGAATATTGTTGGTGAGATAGTAGATAGAGGTCATGAAGCTACTATTCACCTCGTAGCAAGAGGAATGCTGGTGAACCAAGCAAAGGAGGCTTATATATTAATAGTTTAGTCTATAACTCAGACCAGAGTCCTGGAGAATAAACCAGAAACAAACATTACTTTCCTTTCTAGTTTTGCAAAATACTGTCTAAGATCAGGCATTCAGTCATATGTATATAAGAGCACTGGCTATTCTTGCATAAGACCAGAGTTCAGATCTCAGCACCCACAGGGCAGCTAACAAAGTTCGTAACTCCAGTTCCAGGGGATCTGACACCCTCTTCTTGTGTCTGTGGGCACTGAATGATAAGGGCGTACTTACACACATGCATGCAATGTACTCATACACATAAAATAAAAATAATTTTTTGAAAAAGGCTAAATCAGAGGAACTTCCATGTATCAAACCAGAGTAGGCCCCAGCTATTACTGAGAAAGCTCCAGCTACCATAAGCCTTTAATGCAATGCCTCACGCCTGCTGGGGAAAAGCAATTACACTAATACCACAAACAGAATGCACTCATTTGCATTTATTAGTAATATAATCAACCCACTGTAACACCACTAAATTGATGGCTGATATTTGTAATCGTTTTCCCATCCCCACTGCCTCTAAATATAAAATTTTGTGAGGCCTTAAGGAAAAACTTCAGTCTTAATATTTGCTGAATAAATGTCTTGTTCTTAAAAATATCCTTTGATTTCTCTCTCAGATTCTCTCTTTCCAGGAGTTTTCATTCATTAACCCAATATTTCTTTAGGACTCTCATCTTGTAATACAAAACTTTTTGCCTTTTACATTAGATGTAACCACCAGGAAGAAATAAAGCAAATAATCTTTCTAATTTTCAAAAAGTGTAGCCACACACCAAGTACTTACTTACTGAGAAATACAGTAAGAAAGGTGTCTTTAAAAAAATAAAAGTTTCAGCTGAGACAAAAATAAACCAGTATCAGTTGAAATAAAATAGTTCTTTCCTCAGGAATATCAGCTAGAAAACCATAAAAAGAAATATAAATAGGCGAGGAAAAAATAGGCAGGAGGCTTGATACTCAGAAAAACAAGGGCTCCTTGTGGTAATGGTGCCTTCAAGTATCTGTGGGTTTTACAGTAGACACAGTTGAGATAAAACACACATAGGACATGCAAACCTTTTACTCCTTAGGAGATGGTATAAAACTCTAGCTAGGCCTCAAAATAAAATGGAGAATGAATCTAGGAAACAATATTTCAAGTCAAGAATAGGCACATACGTATCTGTAGGATGCATCACAGTGATTCCTCCTCTCACTCACATATTCTCTTCCTCCTTACTTTCTATTTTAGTTAGAGAAAGAGAACTTAATAAGCAATGGCTAGAGAGACGAAAGAAAGAGGGAAAGGTGTTACATTTAGCATGTCTAAGAACATTTTAGTCCTAATCTACACCCATAAACCAAGTAATTCAACTTTATTGTCATGGTCATATAAAAAAAATCCCCATTGCCTAAAGGCTTGAGGTTCTAAAGAACTGAAAAGAAGCTGGGGTCCCTAACCTCCTTCAAGCACCTCAAGGGACCACAACCTATTCTTAAACACTCAGGAGCAGTTTTGAACACAACTTGCAGAGTCTCATAGGTCCAAAGGAATAAGACACCAGCTTCTGGTTTCAAGCTCAAGAATGGCAAGCCAGTAAGAAAGCATAAATAACCCAAAGGAAAAAAAATCATAGGGTATGAAGAAGCTATCCACTGCAAAGGACACTTTATGAAGAACCCCTGACATTAAGATATTCCACTTCACTAATAAAATTGTTAAACTAAAAATAATTTTTACCTAGTAGGATGACAAAGGTCTGCAAATTTGTTAACGTGTATTTACAGGAGTATCACAAAAGAGACATTTTCTACATTGACAGCAAGTTTGTAAATTCATACAGCTGACAATTTGGAAATTGCTATAAAAATTACCAAAGTGTATACATTTCCACTCAGGAATTCTTTCTAAAAATTGAACCTATACATGTGTAAACAATGCTATGACTATGACTACATTACTAGATGTCAGGAACAAAAGGCTGGTCAAATGACTTATGGAAAATGCATATAACAAAATACTAAGCATTTGTGCAAAACATGAAAAGGTAAGATCCTTTGGGTACTGCTGAATGTTATTGAAGCTATTGTTAAAGAAAAACCCCGTGTATAACAGATGTATGTTACCATATTGGTAAAAGGTTGAACTATACACTTTGCATATGTTACCAATAATTATATATGTATATGAATAAAATTCATATATAATATTAAAATAAGGTGTTTTGTATACAGCTATACAAAAGAAATGGGTCATAGCAGGTGCCTCTTGGATGGGTGTGGGAGGGACACTTTTCACTCTGTCCTTTTGAATATTTGAGTTTGTAAAACTTTTTAATTGCTCTGAAGAATAAGCATATCTAAGAGCTCATAACCCACAACCACAAAAATAACATTCTCAGTGGAGTGGTCACTGTATAATATGAAACTGTCTAAACCTTGGAGTTCCTTCTGTGGTGGCCTTGTTAGGAGAAAAATCACCATAAGGTGGTTCATTCTTCCCCGTGTAGGTCTTTTCATGTTTTGGTTGTTAACCCTAGCCTTTAATGGCTGCTCTATCCCTCCAACCCATCTCGTGTGCGTTTTTCAGTTAAGCCATTCATAAGCAAACACATCATTCTGACCTATGTGGCAAGTACAAGAAAACACAAGAACTCTATGTAGAAGTGACACACTAGTGAAGTAGGCACTGGAGTACTTCAACAGCGTCAGTATCAGTACTCACAAACAAGGGGGAAGGGGAAAAACTCAAAAGGAGGCAATGAAGACCTGCAGCCTGACACACACACACACACACACACACACACACACACACACACACACACTCATGATGGCTCATAAAGGAATTACTGAAACCCTGAAGAGAGTTCCAAAAGGCTGAGGAAATTTTATGGGCCACTTCCTAAGTTAATCAGAGTAGCTGAGATAGTACTTAATATGTCCTACTTGTTGACTTGCTTTGCTCTTTTTCCCAACTCACAGCACCAATTTTGTCACGACTCCACTGTAACCCACCCCACCCACCCCCATCCTAATCTTTCAACCACTCTCAATGCTCATCCTACTTATTCTGCCAGCATTCTAGGCCAGTTCACCCATGAACAACTTTCATAGCACACACACACAAAAATTCCCTCAGTGCAATGTTGACCTCCCAGAAAGACTATTTCCTTTTATTCCCATCAACAGTTTTACAGGAACAATTTACCTGTTGTAACAAGCAGTTCTCTTTTGACCTATGCCAACAACACTCCAACAGAGAATCATGAGCATTTCTTTTGTCATCCTTACATACTTGCTTTTTCTCTTGAGAACCATTCCAAATGCCAAAAGTGTAGGAAGAAATTGTTTCTGGCTCTGGGTACCTAAAGTTAAGCCTCAGGGAAGGGAGAAAGAGGCATGGCAAGAAACTGAGACTGAGAGGAACAAGTAACTAAGCACAATAGATGTCTTTCAGTTTACAAACTTTTACATGAATATGATGCTAACCTTTACTTTCCTACCTGTTCATCACAAAACTTGCACCAAAAATACAGCCAAAACCCCCAAGTGGAACGCTAGGTGTCTAGTCTGAGAACAACAGTGACAAGTAATGAGAATGTCTTCCAGAAGACTATGATGCTCATCTCTCCAGAGAAAGAGGAAACAGCAGAGCATTATGGCTAGGGTTTGAAAAGGGAGGGCATTTTAATTTAAAATAGAAGAAATTGTGCTTCAGTGAGATCTAGCTAGAAAGAAATTTAATTTGCCAAAACAGCCACACCTAAAGAGAGAGAATATGTATACACTTTTATTTGCTTGTGTCTTCATAAGATGTTCTGGAAATAATAGAAGAATTCAGTTTGCCTTTAAGAAAGGAAATCACTAATAATCAGACTCCTAGATTTCTGACTAAGTTTTATGGATAAACATGTAATCATAAACTTTTTTTGAAAGTTTTATTTTTATTTTATGTGCATGAGTGTTTTGTCTGCATGTACGTAAGTACACTACATGTGTGTAGTGCCCATGGAGGCCAGAAGAGAGCATCAGATTCCCAGGAACTGGTGGTACAGATTGTTGTTAGCAACCATGTGAGTTCTGGGAACAAAACCATGTGGCTTCTGGGAACCAAACCCAGGTCCTCTCCAAGAGCAGCCAGTGTTCTTAACCATCTCTCCAGCCTCGATCAACTATTTTTAAGAATGAAAAATATAGATATCACATATACAAGGACATACTGGAAAACTTCCATACTTCATGTGATCAGTGGAGGAAAAGAGCAGAAATGAAGGAAAAAATAAAGGAGACAAAAGTGGAGGTAAAGACTAATGCTCCCACTAGAGAACACTGAACATATGAGAAATGACCAGGAGCTCTTTGTGACCAGTGTGGAGAGAGCAAAGTGGTGAGCTTCTGTGGCTGAAGAGGAAAGCAGAGATGAAACAACACAAGAGTCAAAAAAAAAAAAAAAGAAGAAAAAGCAACAGCCCCAAGACTATGTTCAAGAATGTGGGAATGTGGATGATCTGGTAGGAACCATGAGCAGAAACTGACAGATTAAAAGTCAGTATGGAATGAGTGAATTTGGGGCAGGTAAGTAAATTTTTAAAAATATTTTATTCATTATTTTTATTTTATATGTATGAGTATACTGCCTGCAGTGTATGTAAATACACCTTGTTGTGCAATGCCCACAGAGGTCAGAAGAGGGTGTTAGATCCCCTGGAACTGGAATTACGGATGGTTGTTAGCCGCCATGTGGATACTGGGAATCAAACCTAGGTCTTCTACAAAGAGCAGCCAGTGCACTTGACCACTGAGCCATCTCTCTAGCCCCCTAAATTCATTTTTAAGTGAACCTAAAAACATAAAAATTATACATATTAACGGGTATTTTGTGCTATTTCAACATATGTACACACTGTGTAATGTTTAAATTATTTGTCCATTTGTATTTTTAAGATTGCTTTTGTCAGGCGGGAGAGATAGGTCAGTGATTAAGAGCACTGGCTGCTCTTGCAGAAGACCCAGGTTGGAGTCCCAGCACCCACAAGGTAGCTAATAGCTGTTCATAACTCCAGTTCCAGGGGAATCCAATGCCCTCTTCTGACCTCTGTGGATATTGCACAACATAGATGCACTTGCATACATGCAGGTATAACATAAAATAAATAAAAATTATTTTAAAGATTGCTTTTGTCTGCAATAAGATGATGGATGGAAGAAGCCAAGTCACAGGTTGACATCAGAGATTCAGTGGCAGAGGATAACTGCCTGAACCAAGAAGTAAAGTGGGGCAGACAAGACAGTCATATGGAAAGTAAAACAGTCAGGCCTTGGTAACTGAATGGGCATGATGGGTGACAAAGGTCTTGAAGACAATGACCAACATTCTAGTCCATGCCAATGGGTGGTGGAGACAGGAAAGGAAGTGTAAGAGCTGGTTCTGTGAGGAAGATCCATCAGTTGAAAGTGACAGTGGGCCACCTGAGTAAGGATGTCTGGCAGATGGAAATATAAGGTCATCAGTTTCCATATAACTAAAGAATGATGAGAAATGAGTCCAAGCATCACAATAGGGGCAGGCAGAAGAAAGACTGAAATCTCAGCAAAGGGAGCCACAGAAATCAAGAGAGTAGGGCATGGACACCAACAATGAGAACATTTTAAGAAGGAGGGCAGTACCAAAAACCATCAAGAAATCCAGAAAGGCAAGGACTTACCACAATGTAGTTTTTTACATCCCTAGAGCAGGAGCAGAAGGTATAATTTCAAATCCTATGCCATCAAAATTACAAACATAGTCGAGATGTTTAGTGTTAATTTGTGAGAAAAGTAAACCACAAATGACCTTGAAATACCTGATAACAGGTGAAGCAAGAAAGACGACTTACAATTTCTTTACAAACTTTCATCAACCAACTACCAAAATACAATATGATTAGTGTCTGAAATTTTAAAGAGTAAAAAAAATCTAACATGAGAACAAAAAAGTGAGATTTCCTAAAATATTAAGGAAAAAGACTAATCCAAAGTTTGGAAGCTCAATTTGGCATAAACACTTCTAAAATGCCAAGTCCATGGTCTGTAACAGCACTGGCCATGGATCTTCTAAAGGCCTTCCCCAGGACCCAGAGGCCATGTCTCCTTATAACTCTTATATAATGATAGTGGTAGTAATTTTAAGAGTCAAAGTCTCGTTATATATTTCAGGGTGCCAGGAGATAAATGGCTTAGGCTGGGGTGGCCCTGAACTCCTGATCCTCCTGCTGGGGTAACAAGCCTATGTGTCATGGCCTCCAGTTTAGGAGGTGCTGAGAAATCAAACTCAGATCCTTTGCTGTGCTAACCTAGCACTTTATCCACTGACATATAGTTCCAGCATCCCATGTGCCCTTTAAGAAGGGTTTGAATAGAAAGCCACAGAGGAGGCCAGAACAAAGAGAGTAGACTGCCATCAGCACAGGAACATGGCACTATGAGGAAAATTAGTCATTCCAGCTAGCTTAGCACTATACGCAATAAATACTAATCCGCCACCACCAAGAGCCTTCGCTTCAAATCCCCTCATCTCCATGACTAATTCAAGTTGGCGTTTTGTTTTCTGTAACATGGAGTCCAGCCAAACCAATTTGACAGGCATAAGAAAGAAACCTAAGAACTGAAGAAAGAAAATACATCAGCCATGAAAACCACAGACTGCTATCCTGAGCAAGAAAGGCTCCTTGCTCCCATCCTGAATAGAATGCCATGCTCCAAGCAGGTGGTGGGAGAAACTCCACTGGTGCCAAGCAGACACTAAGAGAAGCAGACCGGCAGACTGTTACAATGCACTGTTAAATCCATACTCAGATATTAAGGCAACAAAAAAGAACTTGTCGCACGTCACATGAAGTCAAGATGGACCTGGGCAGAGCCTGTTTTTATCCTGTGCTTTGATTATGAGATCTTCCAATGGTTGATTGCTGCCAACCACTTGTATCTAGCCTTGGCTCTCCCCAAAACTCCAGACCCATAGAAACACAACTCTTAGACACCTCCTCTAGGCTATCTCCAAAGCTTAATTCCTGACATCTAACTTAGAGTACCAGTAGCTTTTCTCACAGCACCAATTTTTCTTCCAGCACTTCCTAGATTAACAGTTGATGTCATCATCCATCTAGTTCCTGAGCCAGCAGCTAGGGGAATGGTGTCCAATACCTGAACACCAGTCCTACCACTTCCCAGCTGTGACCTTGGACAAACCAAATAAAATATATGAACTCAGGTTCTGCCATCTAAAAACTGAGGTAACAGTATTACCTCAAAAGATAGCTGTGACATTGAGAATAAATAAAATAAATGATGTTATTAACAAAAAAAGATAGTTGTGAGCACTCAGTTAATGTGCACAAAATGGTAAGAACACAGAAAGTGTCTTTGTATATGTAGTTCTGTTACTTTCATATCTGCCCCTCATCACTGCTCCCTTACCTGGTTAATACCCCTGCTTTCCTTCTGTGATGGTTTGAATGAAAATGTCCTCCATAGGCTCCAAGTATTTGGACATTTTGTTCCCACATGGTGGTGCTGTTTTGGGAAGTTTTGGAAGGTGTGGTTATCCTGAAGGAAGCACATCACTGGGGGGTGGGCTTAGAGAGTTCTTAAGCCTTGTCAGATCTCCAGTCGCTCTCTTGCTTCCTGTGCCTGCTTGATGATGTGAGAACTTAGCTTCTGCTGCTCCTGCTCCAGCCACCTCCAGCTACCTCCAGCCTCCCTGCCATAACAGACTGTAATTCCCCTGGAACTGTAAGCTCAAATAAACTTTCTTCTATAAATTGTTTGGGTCAGTGTTTCTATCACAGAAACAAAAAGTGACTAATACACCTTCCCACTTCAATCCATGTCACTTCCAACAGAAGCCTTCTTTGATCAGCCTCTACCTGTAAGTCTAGGTCATAGCCCACTCCCATTTTTCATCATCAAAGTGCTATAATTTCCTTTCACATAACCATACATTGACTTTGTGATGGCTTGATTAATAGTCATCTCCTACAATAGCCTGAAATTTCCATGAAAGGTGAGGACTGTGCATGTCACACCTCATTTAACACAATACCTGGCACTTAACAGGTGTTCACTAAATATATGCTGTCTGAAGGGTTGGCAAAGCATGCCTCTCAGCAGAAAAGGAGGCCTACAGATCAGAAGAGAAGTCACAGGACACCAATCCCAGTGAGAGTTCATTCATGGCCTTACTTCCTGGGGCTCAGCAGAAAGGTCAGCAAGCCCCATTTGACCCCCTGCAAAGCCAGGATTCAATGTTGGCTTGACCACTGTTCTACGCATTCAGGATTTCATCTCTACAGAAATATAACATACCCTGTAGGAACCTGCAGGACACACCCTGAAGAGTTTGGTAAGGAATCCCTTAGTGCTTTCCCTAATGTAAACATGCTTCGGCAATATGTGTGATTCTAGTGTTTAAAGGCATGTATTTTTATACCGCGGAATTGCTAAAATGCAGCCAACTACTACATCTGGGGCTTGGCTGAAGAAACAACTACCTGTTCCAACTTGGGGATAAAATTGAGCTGTGTTGGCCTTAAGAGAGAAAAGTGCACATGTGGGTGTGGATGTGGGAGTGGGAGTGTGTTGGTGGGTGGGTGTGCCCGTGTCCATGCACACACATGCATATGTTTGCCAAGTTTTCCAAGCAGGCCTCAAACTCACTATGTACAGATGATGTTGTATTCCTGATTCCCCTATCTCTACTTCCCAACTGCTGGGATTATAGGTGTGTACTACTAATAACAAACATTCAAGAATATTTGGAGGGAGGGCTGGAGAGATAGCGTAGTGGCTAAGGGTACTTGCTGCTCTTGCATAAGACCAGGGTTTTAAACCCAGCACCCACATGGTGGCTAACAATTGTCTGCAACTTTAGTTCCAAGGGATCCAATGCCCTCTTCTAGCCTCTGTGGGCACGAGGCTCACACAGTGCACATATATACATGCAAACATTCATATACATAAAATAAATATAAATATTTTAAGAATAATTTGAGGATGAGGATATACCTCAGTAGTAGACTCCTTGGCTGGCATGGGCAAGGCCACTGGTTCCATGACCAGTAACACAGACACACAGACACACACACACACACACACACACACACACGCAATTTTTTAAAGATTTATTTTTATTTTATGTGTTTGAATATTTTGTCTGAGTATATATATGCACCATCTGCATGCCTGGTGCCTGCAGAGGCCAGAAGAGGGTATCATTCCTCCTGGAACTGAAGTTATGGATGGTTGTGAGCCACCACATGGATTCTGGGAACTAAACTCAGATCCTCTGTAAGAACAGCAAGTGCTCTTAACCACTGAGCCATCTCTCCAGCCTTGACACAAAAAGAACTTTTATGACACCCAATATTCTTGCTATCAACATCTTTCTTATGGGACTCTAACGTTAGGCTAACTACCGAAAAGTGTAGACTTTCACAATGGACTTGCCTGGGCTCAGATTCTGGCTCTGCCACAAACTAGTTATGAATTAATCTTAGACTAGATGCATGACCTCTCTCAGGCCTTCATCTAGGTACAGCAGTACCTAGAGCTTATGGTTACAGGAAATATTACATATATTACATATGGCTGAATTATCTAAGAGAGTTCTTTGCACACAGAGTACTGCTTTAGAAGATCGAGTTCTGTGATATAGCTAACAGCGTCCTATCCCTAGAAGGTATTCAGTGAACTGCAGGCTCTTCTTCAGACTGTTTATTCTCTTTCAAACTAGCAGCCCAATTCTTTATGGGAGTGTCCGAGTCAACTCTTCTATTTTGGGTAGAACTGTCTTGCATAAATGATCCATCTTCCTGAGTTACACAATTGAAATGCTATACAAACCACCACCCACTTCCTTTTGTCTTTCATGTTAAATAATAAACCTAATTTTTTGATAATTTCTCCCGTGAAGACACAGACCCACAAATAGACAGACACATGCACGCACACACGCACACAAACCTTTAATGATATAATTCCCCCACAAGAGAACTTACAGATACTACACAAGACAACACTTACAGACACAGGGGTGGAAATTAGAGTTCTTCATCCAAAGGAAAACCCTGGAGAATCAGAAGCTGAAATTATCTAAGTTGTGGTATAAGCAAAACAAACTGATTATCATTATACTTATGCCAAAATAGTTTGTATTATATGTAAGAAGTAGTAGCTTTTACTTGTAAAGCAACTATTTTCCAAATAGCATTGTCTGAGGCCCTGAGAGAATATAGAACTGCTGCAGCCTTTCAAAAGCTTACCATATAATTGGAAGCACAAAGCAAGTAGGAAAACAGTTCATTAGGCACTGAATGAGTAATAATAAAGAGTAAGGCAAACACAAGACAAGCTGCTTTAGAAAAACGAAGCTCTCCTGAAGAAGGTGCCTAATTAAGTAGATGAAGGGGAAAGAATACTTTAGACATACTAAAGACCAAGAACCAAACTCTGCTTTATTCTAGAGACTGAAAAGGTGGATAGAAACAAACATAGAAAAGATAGAAGGAAATATACAAGCAAAAGAACCAAAAGTGTAATGCTTACATGAGAAGTTTTATAACTTCCCTACAACAAAAAAGGGTCTATTCAAAAGCCGTGTTCCTCAGGAGAGGACAATGAAATCTCTGTGTCATCAAACAGAAGGACAGAATAGTTGGAGGAGAAAGAAAAGAAGTAAGTGGGGATGTGGGGGACAGGAAAGGACCATGGAGGGGGGTAAGGATAAAGTATGATATATACATATGAAAAGGTTACAGGCATGGTGACCCATGCCTGAAATCTCAGCTCTTTGAAAATGGGGGCAAAAAGATCAAGAGTTCAAGGATTTTGAGGTCATGTTGAGCAATGTGACATCCTATCTCACCCCACTCAAAAGTAAAAATGAAATTGTTGCAATGGAACCCATTACTTTGTATGCTAGCTATAAAAACAATAATTTCAAATGCCATATTTTTTTAAGATCCTATATTTTTAAATTTTATTTATTTAATGTGTATGAGTGCTATGCCTGCATGTACGTAAGTACACCCATGTCATGCAATGCCTGTGGAGGCCAAAGAGGACGCTGAATCCCCTGGAACTGGAGTTATGGATGGTTGTCAGTCACCATGTGGGTGCTTGGATTCGAACCCAGATCTTCTGCAAGAGCAGCCAGTGCTCTTAACTGCTGTGCCATCTCTCCAGACCCTGTATCTTTATGTTTTAAGATTTATTTTTATTTTTAATTATGCGCATATATGCATGTCTGTATGTGGGTTATGTACACATGAGTGCAAGAAGAGGGTGTCAGATCCCCTGGAGCTAGAGTTATAGGCAGTTATGAGCCACATGACATGGCTGCTGGAAACCAAACTTGGGTCCTCCGCAAAAGTAGTACATGCTTGTAACCACTGAGTCATCTCTCCAGTCCCTTATTTTTTATTTTTATCTTTACTTTTATTTATGTGTATGTCTGTGTGGCTATGTGAGTGTATGTGCATATGTATACTGGTTCCAAAGAAGACCAGAAAAAAGCATCAGATTCTCTGGAGCTGGAGTTACAAGGGGTTGTGAGCAGCCCGACATTGCATGCTGGGATTGGAATTCGGGTCCTCTCCAAGAGTAGTAAGCTTACTCAAGTACTGAGCCATCTCTCCAGCTCTAAATGCCATTATTTCCAAAATCAAAATCTTTTCTCAATTCTGTCATTGACATATGCCCACATCATCACTTACCCGAATAAGAGATGCCTGGCGCCGAAGGGGTTTGGATCCTGGACCCCCTGATGAGGGTCCTTCAGACTGGCCAAGGGGCTGTCTGGCTTCATAAGGAGCTGAAATGAAAAGGAAAGTTAAAAGGGCATACAAAAATTCCACTATAAAATTATTGTTTGACATTCAAATGTTTATAGCATCTGATTTTCAGAGGAAAGATGATAAAGGATTAGAACTTATATTCATAGAGCCACCAAAGACAGACAAATCCTGATCCTCCTGCTTCTACCTCTACAATTTCACTAAATAATCTCAAGACCTCTAACCACTATCATGATAAAACAAAAAAATATTTGCATCAGTTTAAGATTAGGAATAATATGTGAGGCTATGAAAACTTCAACTAGGACTTAGAGATAATAGCTAGGAAATTGTCACATTACATGTATTCAATTTCTAGTCCTGTTTCCTGTGGTACCTTGGACCATGCTCTGAAGTGATAGAGATCACTCATGTGTTAGTTGGGCTCTTCATGCTTTTTGTGTTTATTGATGGTTTTCAGGATGTGAACCTTTAACATAACCTACAATGGATACTGGTTGTAGGTCAGAATATAAACAAAATCCTGATTTGAACAACAAGCCTTATGAACTGCATCTTGGAACTAGCCACACTGTGCCTGGAGTTCTGGTGGACTATTTTAAGCTCCTTTATCCTTTCTTCTCGTGGAATCAAAACTGAAGCATGTCCTGGGTTTACTCTCATTGAAACCTCTATCACTTCAAAACCAGGGAATAGTGGTTCCTTACCAATTTCATGCTATATTCAAAGAAAGTTTACATTCACTTATGGGGAGAAAAGTAAAAGGGAACAATAGCCTTGGATTAAAAAAAATCAAATGGAAAGACTCAACTTCACATCTAGCAGAAAACTAAGAAAGCCAGAATAATTTTTCCCTGGTAGAATACGTACATTCCAAACCTCCCTAGTAAGTACAGGAACTAAGCTATAAATTTTGGATGGAAAGGCAACCTTACTGACCCTGAGATTTTGGCTGCCTGAAGATTGCACTGCCTATTTGAGGTTGGCTTAATGCCAATAGATATCATCCATACCTATTTTAAAAGTTATCATTTTAAATGATGAGCTTTTTCTGCAGGCCATACTTAGGAACCCTTTTGGTGGAAGAGGGAAGGAGTGTTCTCAAATTTTAAATTTTCAATTAAGGCACTTTTAAAGTTTTCTAATTCTTTTTTTAAATTATAGACATCAAATTCTAGTTATATGGTACCTTGTGTATACCTCCCTATTCAAATGTATTCCATTTATCATCTACCTCGCATTAGGTGCTTTGAACACTAAGAATAAACATTATCATTTATTTTTGAAAAACAAATGGCAGTTTTCCTCATTCTATCAAATGCAAAACCAAGTAGACAGAAACACAAAAAGGGAATAAGTGTATTGTATGTTTATTTATTCCACTAGTCAAAAACCAAACTATTTTAAAATGATTTTGCTACCTTTAAAATTTTTTCCTAGAGAAAACCCTATCTCTTTCATGTCTCTAGACAGATGAAATTTCTACCATATGCTAAATATGTATCCTTATACTTACAAACATACAGTATACCACTTACCAAAGAAGCCTCTTTTTGCAACAGATGGCTACTGCAGAATTCCATACAACTGCTCAGACACAGAGTATATCTGAAAGATGCCCAGTAGGGGATACATCTACAATTGAACCTCTACACCTAAGGCTCATGGAACACAGCAGAATAAAGAGTAGAGAGAAAACTAATGCATCCCTCAACTCTCACCAGTAAAGCTTCCTTGTACAACAAAGTGTGATGCACATGGAAGGCCAACTGGCCAAGCTGTAAAAAATAAGAGACTGCAGAGTGTAGGATAGGACTCCTATATGGAATCTCATCCATCCACCGCTCAGGAACCACTGTGGAAGAGGGGGTGGAAAAATTGTTAAGAGCCAGGGCTGGTTCATGAACACAGGGAATCAGAGCTTTCAGGTCATTGGAAGCTTGCACATGTGAACTTGTGGCAATGGTTCATCAAGCACAGGACTGATGCCAACTCAATTAAACAAGGGCTCAGAGGGGAGGAGAGAAATGGGTGGTGTGCCAGCCCTAGACTGAGAAATATTGGAGACTGGTTGCTACTAGGTGAGGGAGAGTATGCCTTACATACGATCTCTAGATGGGCTGACTAGACTCTAGTGGACGAATTTACAATGAAGGACATCTGGGTACAAATGCTTGACTGGATAGGACTTAACATCTATAGCGAAATACATGAGGTCTGGTGGGAGGATGGGGGTGTGTGTGTATGGGGGGGTCTAAAGTTGATTAAGAACTGTTGTATGAAATCACAAAAGCTCAATAATTTTTTTTAAGTTTCTAAGATATAAAAATGAATGTTATTGTTTTACTCCTTTTATTTCCAGAACATATAATAATGGCCTTGGCAATATGGTAGGAAGACAGTTAAATATAAGCAGGTAGTAGTATTTCACTCCAACAGAAAAGAGAAATTATCACCCATGTTGAAACCATTTCTCATCTCTGTGGGCTAACAGCTTGAGGGCTGGAAATATATAAATATGTAAACTGTGTGTTCCTGTAGCTTGCTTATAAATAAAATTGGGTGGAGAGCAGAGGTGGCTGTTATGGCACTACTTTTTGGCATGGTTTGATCATTTTAAAGTAAGGACGATACAACAATAGCACACTAGGAACACTAAACAGGCCAGCCATCATGCGAACCACTCGGGCTCACATCTGCATTTGGTATTTCTTCCTAGCAACTAGAACACAAAATTATAACACATTAAAATATCTGAATGATTTCTTGGCAAAGTATTAAGTGCATTATAGAACCTACAAAGAGTAGATACCAGTACAAAAACTACAAAAGAAACATGCATAGATAGCACACAATCTAAGTCTTCAAAAGCAATTTTCAGCTGGTAGGTAAGCATTGTCTTCTGAAAAAAATTTTTAAATCATTCCATTTGATAGAATACTAGTTAAGCCTGTAATACCAACTGTACCTTACAAAAGGGTATAAGTACGATAAGCAGAAGCATGGCTAGGGTCCTAGTCATCAGGAGCTCTAGTGAAACCAGTACCAATTGCCATAACAAAGAAGGAACAGCTACTACCCAGAGGAGACCCATGGGAGAGGAGACCATGATGTGCTGCTCTCTCAAATCCTTCTCCTACAGGGGGCCTCCTATAGAGAGACAGATATATTTCACCAGTCAGGCTTGGATGGACACTCAGACAAATAAGGGCTCACTTTGGAGAGTCAGATTTACTCCTCCTACTGCAAGGGAAGCCTAGGCTGACCAAGCTTACCTGTGATCAGAAAAGTGAGTATCTGAAATCCATTCAGTCACATATCTGAGGTACGTACTCCATTCTACTATCTGAGAAGCAAGGGTGCTATCCGAGGACTGGAGGGATGGCTCAGTTGTTAAAAGCACTGGCTGAGCACCTGGGTTCAGTTCCCAGCACCCACATGGCAACTAACAACTGTCCATAACTAGTTCCAAGGGATCCGATGCCCTCTTCTGTCTTCTGCAGACAATGCACAACACAGGTACACTTACATACATACAGGAATAACACTCATAGACATAAAATAAAAATAATAAATAAATAAATAAATAAATAAATAAATAAATAAATAAATAATAAATAAATAAATAAATTTTTAAAGAGCTGATATTCTGGCCACCAGCAATTTTATTTCTGGGTTACTTGTCAATTGAAACTGAACTCAGGAGGTAAAAAGGTACATATTTATTTAGTGCCTCAACTCTCTTTCCTCCCAAATGAAATTCAAAAGATGCAACTCAAAAGGAAACCAAGTAATTCTTTTACAAGAGGTTTAATATGGAAGGAGACAGACCATCTTTCCCCAAGGAGAGGAGTATTTTTTAAAACCCTGAAGATTTAACTACTTTGAGGTTCAGTATCAAGTGGAAATACTTTGGCTGTTTCTTACTGCTCCTCGGTGCCAGGAAAATTGTAGAATAAGTCACAAAAAGACTCATAAACAAATATTTATAGAATTCGTATTAATAAAAGACAAACACACAACCCAAATGCCCAACGGGAGAATCAATACATGGTACATCCATACAATGACATCTACAGAACAATAAGATGGAAGGAACTGCCAATACAATATGAATTTCAGCTGTTCTATTGAGAAGAAAATAGACAAGTATGAGTAGAATCATTCTGTATGTTTCCATTTCCATGAAGTTCTAAAAGAAATAAAACTAACCAACAGTGATAAGATCAGAACAGTGCTGCATTTAACAGTAGGGAGTGACTGGAGAGGGGCATCTGTAGTGTAATGGGATGGTTTTACTTCAGTGGTAGCTCCGTGAGCATATCCATTTGTTAAAATGCAAATTAAAAACAAAATATGTGCACTTACCATACATAGATTTTACCTCTCCAAAAAAACAAATCTAAAAAGGAATGAGGGCATACACAGCCTTAACATCAGCTTCTTAGAGTCCAGAAAGGAGAGAAGCAGGCTGCCTCTTCAGTGCTGCAGGAATGTGAGCCCACTTTGGATGGAATGACAGGATGGGGCAGGAAACAGACAGGCAGGATTTTTAAGGAATATCGAAGGCAGAACTTAATGATAGGCTGACTTAGTGGAACACAAACAAATTTACCTGTGCTAAACATTAATTTCAAAGCACAAATTAGATTTGAAATAGAAAAGAAATCCACTTATATAAAAAGATGAATCTGGCAAGGGAAATTACAAGAGGAAAATGCAAACTTCTCAACCCTGTGCAGTTTCAGGCACCAATGAGATCGCCAAGTTTCAGGAGAGCAATTTTTTTTTTTTTACTATCCATTAGCAATACCAACTTTCATTGCCTAGGACTTAATTTCCAAATGATTTTACATGCATATTCCCACTGAATCCCCCTAATACCCCCATGATACTATTTTTAAAAGGAAAAATATAGCTCCCAGCAGCACAGTGGCTTGCCTGAAGCCATACAGCTAGCCTCAGAAAACCAACCTTCTGCTTCCAATCCAAAGCCCTTTCCATCATTCCATACCTGCTTCTCTCCGCAAAAGGACAGCCTCTCTGTAGTTCAGCCTAGCACACATTTTTATTTCTGTGACCCTCTAAAAGTCACCGTTTTTTTCAATGCAGCAAAACCCTGCAGAAACTGGGTCATTTCTACCACAGCCCACAAAATGGTGAGGGAGGCTATAGGACATCCTATTGTAGACTACATTAAATTGTTCATATCTTAAACTAGAAGCAGGAGCTCCTGAAGGACAAGGTGCTGCGGTAAATCTATGGAGTTTTAAACATTGCAGTCTGGCCAGCCAACTCTGCAAGTCATTCTCAGAACCAACATATTTTACCACTGACATGTCCAGCAAAGCATAAATGTGAGCAAGCAGGCAACCCCGTAACTGTGCATGAAGCATGCTTCTCAGCAAAATGCTTACCCCCAGCATTTACCTTATCTTTGTTTTAAACATAAGAGCTCAATGTTTTCATTTATGTCCTCAATCATTAAAGATTGGATCAATTCCTTTGCTTCTGCATAGTTATCTTTTTAAAAGAAATTTCAGGAAAGCTGTTATTGTATAAATATGTTTAGTGTTCTTGCAGAAGGGAATAACAATTCTTTAAAAATGTAAACCCTTAGCATGCTACATTTCTGCTTAATGAAATTTGTATATGAAATATTAAATCATCTAAATAGTTGTTTCCAAGTCTAAAGATGAACCAGCTTCCAGTCTAGGAGACAAAGCAGTGCTGAGATATGCTTAATTTCATTTAAAAAAACTTTGCTTGAGAATATAAAATCAAATTGAACCATGTTTTCAAAGACAAGAGTAATTAAATCAGGAAATTAAGCAGCTGGTGGCATTGCTGCCTGGTAGATTAAGGAAATTCTAAGACATTGCCTGTGACAGCTGGCCCCCTGGTCGCCTCTTACCTGGATGCATCTGTTCTGTGCTGCTCCTCAGTTTGCTGTAGCCATGGCTCAAGGACACCCTCTGGTAATGAGGCGGGGAAGAAGGAGGGGAGGCGAGGGGTGACATCGTGGGAGACTGTGTTTCCTGCTTCAAAAAACCAAAGCAGAGTTCAGAGGCAACCACTAAAGAAGCCTGGCATTCTGAGCTGCAGTTTAGGGAGCAAAATGTGACTCTACAGCTGGTGACCTGGCTGATTTAATAAATGGGGAGAAATGTTTCATCAAAAATGCAGCATAGCTAAAAGGTAGTATCTGAGGATTCAAAACTCTCCTAGAGAATAAAGTCTCACCAATGTGAGTTACTTACATCATTAACACCAGCCTGAATGCTTTCAGTTGTCCCAACAATATTTTCTTTGGAAAATGAAAGACACTGATCACATAAAGTAACATTCCTACTCTTCAATTGAGGACAGATTCTGTCTTTATTCAATTAATAAAGACTCCTTCTGTAAAGACTCCTATTTCTTAGATTTATTGTTACCAAGTATAAATTCAGCAAATAAAATACAATTTTATTTTAAATCTTCAATGGTGGATATTTTGGGAGCTTACTATGATAAATTAAATGCCATGAGGGGGTGTTTGTTTCATACTGAGAGATTCCAAAACAAGGCCTCATGGATAAGCCAACTCCATGTAACTTACTCTGAAATACTAGGATGAAGACTTCACAAGGTACAAGTTGAATCCCAATTCAAATATGAACCTGATATAGGACTCCAGGCAAAATAAGCAACCTGAGCCTGCTGCTGAGTTTCTTCCTATTTTTCAACACTATCAATAGACTGGTAGCCTGAGGGTACCTGGGGAAGGATGCAGTGTTTCTTACAACATAGACACTATAATGGCTATGGCTTCTTTAATTTATATATATATATAATCTGAGATAGAAACTAGATCTGAAATTTTTCTGGGGCATCAGCCACTGTGGAACAGTGGATCCTCAGTCCTCTCCAAACACTGGTAAGGACACATGCTAAAGATTACTGACTACAAATTCCAATGTCTCTCCTTAATATACTTCTGAAATGATGAAAGCAACAGTATACAGTTGTTCAACAAGATGAGCTATGCCTCTATTAACTGTAAATGTAAAACTTCAGCCAGGCATGATGGTGTACACCTATAATCCCGGCACTCAGGAGGCATGGGGATCATGAGATCAATGCTAGCCTGGCAACACAGAAAGATGCTGTCTCAAAAAAGAAAAAAAACTGCAGTGATACCTTGGATATCCAAGACTATCAGGGTGAACCATGTAAGTTAATTTTCTAACATAACCCTTTAATACTTATTGCACGTTAAAAACATCTTGATTCAGGGCTGGAGAAATAGTGCAGCAATTAAGAACACTGACTGTTCTTGCAGAAGACCCGGATTCAAATCCCAGGACCCACATGGCAGCTAACAACTGTCTGTAACTACAGTTCCAGGGGATCCGACAGCCTCTTCTGTCCTCCATGGACATTGCACTACAGGGGTGCACTTATCTACATGCAGGCAATACACACATACACATAAAATAAAAATAATAAATAAATATTTTTTAAAATCTTGATTCAATTCTTCCTAAAATATAGCACATCTTTTTTACCTTACAGAAGACACTATGTTGAATATAATCTGGCTTCTCTGCATGTCCCTTTATCAGAAGAATAAGCTTTATACATTGACCAATACTCTGATGTCCTAGGGGTTTACTAATATGCAGCACTATTTCTCTCTTCCTGATAGGCCCACTCTCCTGGCATACTTTTGTCTCTATTAATCACCATCTGACTACTGCAATTAGTAGCCTGATTTTAAAAGTCTGTCCTCTCCTGATTCCAAACATGCTAAGTTGGTAATCACATTTATCAATATTTCATTCTACACGTTTCCTCCCCGCCAAAAGGAATCCCTGGTGAGTTTGGTGAACACAGGTCTCCGGGGTTCTTTATTATAGAATTTGTCAATATGCACTCTGAATTTCCAAGACTGATGGCTTAGTCTTTCCCCCAAGAATGGGACACTAGGCTATTTTCCAAACATGTTTAAACAGAGAATTTTTTCAGTCTTCTTTCTGAAGGAGAGCACTTATTAACTCCTAGAGTTTTATATTTCCTTTGTTTTTATTTTTCTTGTTTGTTTTTATGTTTTATTATATGTTATGTGTCAAAGGACCCATTTAGAAAACCAGTGACCTAGAGAAATCAAATAAGTATATTAAATTAATAGCCCAATTTTAGATACAATTCTATACTGAGGCAGATTCTAATGGGCCAGTGGGTGGCTCATAGTAATTCCTATGTGTCTGCCTCCTCTTGCTACAAGAAAACTTTCCTGGCTCACTTCCAAGTCTGTAATTGTGTTCCAGATGGCAAGATTTGCTGGAAGTCTGGCAACAGACCAGAAGCCATCCTATATGAGGTTTCACAGTCAGAATCAAATGAAGATGCCTAATCAGACTCTTTTACCTGTTTATCCTCATCATCCATTCTTTTGAAGGAGTTTTTTTCCGTGGTTAAATATGGAATCTGGACCTTAGTTCCAAGTAGCTCAGCTGGGTTCCCAATTCTTCTCTCACCATCACTCTTTGACATCACAAAGCGAGGCAGAGGTAATTCTTTAGAAGAGAATCAGAAAAGCTCAAGTGAGGATTTATGTTAAAACTGCAAGAAGAGGGGGAACTCAATGGTCAAAAATAAATCAGTTTTTGAGTAAAAAATTCATAGCACTAACTACAGTTTAAATTTTACTGTAGGCCATATTGAAGACTCCTATACTAATGTCATGATAGAAAAATGTGATGGTTTGATCAAGGTGTTCTGGCTTAACACTTCCAATGCTGATAAATCATCACAGAAAAAATTTAGGTTTGGAACTGATTTCCCACTTAATCCTTTGGAAAAAAATATATGAATTTTAACAAAATAATAAGCAACAAATGATAGCAGACAAAACTTATAAACGCTTGAATATGTTAGATTCGGGTTAAGGAACTGAAAATACTAGCTCATGTCATCCTCACAACAACTCTGTAAGAGGAAGCTGTTGTTATCAACTCTCTTTACAGGTGCGAAAACTGACAGGAAGGAGCTAATGTCCCCTAACATCATACAGCCCATTTGGGAGCAAGCCACAGTATGAACCAAAGCAAGAACTGTCTTGGATGTTTAACAGCCATACTTTGAGGCCTATACTAATCTGGTCAGAGGGACTTAAAGGACAGTTTTTGCTCCTTGTCCTCCAAGGTCGACTAAGTTCCGGGGGACTATGGAGCATCTCTCAAAATGTCCTGTAACTGTGGTGAGTCACCTGTCCTCTTGTTCAGGGAGGCCATGGAGACCCCACCAGATGGACTTGAACCAGTGTCCAGTCTACAAAGAGGAGGGTTAACACAGAGGAAACATTTCCTCCATGCTGTCAAGTGAAGCCAGCCATGGTTGAGTAGGACCTTTGACTTATCTTCACATAGATGGAACTGGTAAAAGAAAGGACCTGGGGGCTTCCCCCAGATCCTCAAATGACCTTAAGAGTAAAAAATAAATTGGTTTATCTGGGCCAATTGTAGGGTCTTAAACACCCAAAAGGAAAAAGATTAAAGGGGTCAATTAATTTTTTTAAGAGTCCATATGTATAGCTAAAGGCGACATAACAAAAAACAATAACAGACAGGAGATAACTTCCTTTGAGTCACTGGCCAGGGTGGCCCAAAAGACTCCCAGACAGTAAC